>NC_041393.1:87755163-87855979 GCF_002162155.2 Triticum dicoccoides | reverse complement strand
TTCGCTGTTCATTTTATTTCGGCTACTCAAAATGTTCTCGCTGTTTATTCTATTTCTCTCTCGTTCACCTTCTACTATATTCATCTATTATATTTTTTGGATAAATACGTTTTTATTGACTAAAAAATACCACCCCGAAGCGATGGAAATGCAACTGAGTTCACACACCTACCAAGATACACAAAATCCATACAGCAAATACTCAAAGTCTCAAAAAGGGAAAACCTACTAGTAACCGGGTTTTAGCAGAATCCGGACTACTCAAATCCACATCTACTTTTAGTTCACTGTAATAAGAAAACAAATGCAGTACAAGGATACAGTATTATGGCATCCCGAATCTTTGCATGCCGCTACACAATTTTGCAAACCCCTTACAGTCTTAGTGTCTTACTGAACCTAGCATGTGACCAACACATGCAGACGTGGCCTTCTTCAGCTCTGTGCGCTGCATTTCCATCTCCTCGAGCAACGCAGCTAGCTCGAACGTTCCCTCTGGACATCGATCAGCCTGTACAGATCCCCTCTACCCTGCGTTTCCAAAGGGAGGTTCGCCCTGCACAGATTTTTCCCTGACGCCTGAGCCCAAACAGAACACAATCGCAAGCACAAATTCCAAAAAGATGGATTTTGTACCTTACAGCTTCAACCAAAGACAGGTCGATCTCGCCGATGACGGTCGCGTCCTCGTGCCCTGCCGCCGCAAGAACCTCGCCAAACTAGTAGGACAAAAAAAAGTGGATGCCAACATGGTTAGCTTCACCTTTGGCTGGAGTCCAAATTATCACAATGGAGAGGTCAGCAGAACTCTGCGTCAGTGATGCGTGCGTAGTCTTACTGGTGCGATGAGGCTTGAGTTGCCCCAGACCACGAATTCCGACGGCGAGTTGGGGTCTCGCGCAGGTGAGCAGGTCGCCACGAACAGCTGAAACCAAGACCGTTTAAGGGGATTGGTTTTTCCATGAATTTCAGTACAGTGAGGAACAACTGCAGGTCACAGTTAGTAGTAATCAATTGCTGATCACCTGATTGTCAACAGCCCTGACCGTGTGAAGTGGGCAGATCCATGGGGTAAAAATAAGAGAATTAGCTAAATATCTGGTAAAGAACTTACGGAAAAAGGTGACAGAACAGTTGGAGAAGAGAGATAACTGAACCTGGACTTCTGCATAAGGTCCCAGAGGAGCTGCCCGGTGCTCATGTTAAATGCAGAAGGGTAGCATATCAAGTGTGCACCTGCATGTTTCACAAGGGACTGGAATTTTACTGGACACGATAGACGCTTGCGTCGATTGGCATCAAGGACTGAACTTGCAAGGCATACCTCTTGATCGATACAGCATTGCCAGTTCTGGGAACCGGATATCATGACAAATCCCAATACCAATCCGTCCAACATCTGTAATAATAAGACTACAAGGATTGGTTATTATCATATACAAATAGATGAGGAGAGAAATTTAAACGGCGCATAAACTTCAGTAAATGTGCTAACGATGGGTAAAACTGTAGTAGTAGAATTTCAGGGAACATCATAAACACTGAAATATGACGCTCCAGTGCATTCTACTGACAAGCTCGATGCAGCTGCTACTTGTTTTCAAGTCAAAATATACAGTAAACTTGATCCAGAATTTTCAGTACACACGGTGAGCACACCTGTGTCAACCACGGTGGGTTCTTGCCCAGCAGTGAAGGTATCGGATTCCCTGAAAGTGATGTCTCCGGGGATGTCAATTCCAAACAGATGCAGCTGGAATATTTTTGCTGAAAGTTAGTCACTGCAAGTGACATGCGAAAAATTTGATGCAGAAGACGGCATAAGCCAGGCTCCTTTACCTTCCTGTGCTTGGCCTTGATCTCTCCGTCGGGACCGACCACGCAGCAGGTGTTGAACAGCTGCCCCGACGCCATCTCGGGCACGGATCCGCCGACGATGGTGATCTTCCTGGCAGCGGCCACCTCCGACAGCATCGAGACCGACGGCGACCGGCCGCCGTCGATGTCCTCGGCGTAGCTCGGCATGGTCTCCATCGCGTAGGGGCAGTTCCATATTTCCTGGAGCAGAGCAACGTCGTCAGAGAAGCGAGCTTCGTGAGCCTCCGTCAATTCTTCCTGGCTGCTTTGAGGTGAATCTCAGTTCCGTGGCCAGTAAGTAACAGAGGAGGAGGAAGGGGGCACTTGCCGGCAGGACGACGAGCTTGGCGCCGGCGGCCGCGGCGGCGTCGATGCGGGCGCGCGCGCGGGCGATGTTGCCGTGCTTGTCCGCGGTGACAGGCAGCTGGCACAGCGCGATCTTGTACTGTGCTACCTGTGGCATGGCACGAGAGATGAAACGAGCAAGCGCTGCGCCCTGGAAGGAGGAGACGGTGAATCAATACCGAGCAACCGAGATAAAATTAGAAGAGAGCACAAGATTGCTGGAGTAAAGTGGGAATGAGAAGTTGGAATAGAATAGTGAGAACCTGGTTATTGTACCCTGTTGGTTGGCCTTGGCCTGGAGAGGAGGGAGTGGGCGTGGCGAGATTGAAGACTCGATGCTGCGAGTGAAGAGAGAGGGGAGGTGGATGTTTTGAAGTCTTGAGGGTTGACTTCGTACTGTGTGGCTAGGCCAACTTTTTTTTTCGAAAAGGGGACTTCCGGTCTCTGTATGAGAACGATGCATAGGGCCACATTTATAGATAAATAAAGGTGTTCAACAAGGTCGTATAGTCTGAAAACGAAATAACGGCGAGCTCATGAAGAGCCACAACGCCAAAAACAAAAGGTCCAAAAGGCACAACCGGCTGGCAAAACAAAGATAGGTAAACTAATTGCCTATCCTATTACATGACCGTCATCCAAACTGGTTGAAGATATCCCGCGCTACCATCTCCCACCGGACAGATCCAGTAACCAAACGCTCCCTGGCCTCCGTCGGAGTGAGTAACGACCACATACGGATCAACGCAGTAGCTCGGAATAAAACCTGCAAAAAATGAATATTCATTGTTCTGTTAAAAGCCAAATCATTTCCGCAATTCTAAATTGCCCACAACAAAGCACATACTCCTACACGAATGTGTCTAGCTGTTTCGGACTCTATCCCAACAAGCCACGTTCCAAATAACGTACTGACCGAATTCGGAGGAGTAATGTTAAAGGCAATATGCACCGTGTGCCACAAAACCTTTACCAAAGGGCAGTCAAAGAAGAGGTGCTTGATGGTTTCGTCCCGATCACAGAAACTACACCTAGTAGATCCTGTCCATTTGGCTTAACCAAATTATCCTTTGTTAGAATGACTTGTTTATGTACAAACTATATAAACACTTTAATTTTCAAAGGCACTTTGACTTTCCAAGCCTCTTTGGAGCTAGGGATAACACTAGAGTTAATGACATCGATATACATCGACTTAACTGTGAACTCTCCAGACCTAGTAAGCTTCCAACACAACTGATCAGGCTGATGAGATAACTGAACCTCCATCAGTCTACTCACCAAATGAAGCCATGCTTCCCACCGGTCGCCCACAAGCGCCCTCCTAAACTGAATATTAAAGGGAATGGACTGCATAATTGTGGCAACAAGAGCATCACGTCTTTGAACAATACGATATAGGGACGGATACTAAAGCACCAACGGCGTTTCACCAAGCCAAGTATCCTCCCAGAAGCGAGTGGTGTTTTTTTTGAAACTGCACGACAGTGGGAGAGGCTCCCACTGACTTTGTATTACTCACAAGGGACCAATTACAACATAGTTACAAGTGGGGTGTGAGCCTCCCCGGGCATTACTTTTAGAGAAATATCTAGGCAACAGCTACAAGCTTTGTATGTAGTTTTCCAGGGAGGGACACAGGGCCTCCTTACAGTTGTGAACTAACAAAACCAAGAGCTCTTTGAACCTAGCTAGCCATGAGCGAAAAGAATGTGGGACCCCCCTGAAATAAAGATTATTTCGCTCCTTCCATAAACTCCAAGCCGCCAGCAGGAAAATGTCCATGAACAACGGTCGGCGCCAACCCTCTTTGCCAGCATGTATGAGGGTTAATCTATTGCCAGAGATTGGCCATAGCATGCCAACTTTGTCCCAACAACGTCGACTGAACGGGCAGTTGAAGAAGAGATGCTCGACAGTTTCCTCGGGAGGGTTATGAGAGAGCATGCACGTGTAGATGTTCCCAGCCACTGCAAAATGGCGGCGCTTCAGCATATTTCTAGTGTTCAGGCGATCAACCATCAAAAGTAAACCGAACATTTTGAACTTGATTGGACTCTTGGCCTTCCATAACCACCCAAAAGCCTCGTCAGCTACCGTGTCTCTGAAGCAGTGATGATAGTATCTCTTGAAGGAGAAAGACCCGCCAAGGTTACAAACCCAGGAGTCATTGCAATCCACGTCAAGCACGACATGCATGGACCCGTGCTGAATAGCTCTGATCTCCTGTCTCGCTTGCGTGGAGAGAGGTAGATGAAAGATCAAACTGGGATCCGAGGCAGTCAGAATATTAACCACGGGCTCATCATCGTTTAGGCAGAAAGAGAAGGCCCCGGGGTAAAGCTCCATAAGAGGGGTGTCACGATCGTCGAACCATGCATCTTTCCAGAACAGAGAGTATGAGCCATTACCCAGCACAACCTTGGTGATCCCGCGAAACACATCACTAAGCTGCATAACATCACGCCACCAGAAAGAGCCCAACTGTTCCACTGCATGTGGGACCCTGTCAGTGTAATACGTGTCCCAGATCAGGGTCACCCATGGAACATCATGGTGGTTATAAAATTTGAACAGATGTTTTAGTAGGAGGGCAGCGTTCTGGGTCTTGATATCAATGACACTGAGACCCCCTTTGTTTTTGGGTCTACAGACCAACTCCCAAGCAGTGAGGGAATTATTTTTGATGCCATCATTAGAATTTTTCACCCAAAGACAGTACCTGCGCAGCTTATCGAGGTGCTCAATAACTTTTGGGTGTAGTTTGATTGTACACATGGCGTAGATCAGCATGGATGTAACAACAGAGTTGACCAGGGTTAGCTTAGCCCCCGAGGACATCAGCGCAAGGGCTGTTGACATTTTCCTTTCCACCCCGTGCACCAACGGCATGAGATCAAGCAGCGTCGGCCTTGTCGTGCCCATGGGGAGGCCAAGGTAAGTGAAAGGCATAGATCCAACAGAGTAGCCGAAAATTTGAGCCAAGTCCACCGCGTGCTACTGATCAAGGTTAATGGGTATAAGAGTGGACTTATGAAAGTTGATTTTTAGACCAGCAGAGGCAGCATAATCCTCCAAGATTGATTTCATATGGGTAGCTTGGACAGGACACACATGCATCACCAGAATGGTGTCATCTGCGTACTGCACCACCGGGTAATCACCATCACGACTACAAGGAATGGGTAGGTCGATCAGTCCTCGGGCAAAGGCGTCATTGACTGCAGCCTGGAGAAGATCTGCAGCGAGAACAAAAATCAGAGGAGAGAGGGGGTCGCCCTGGCGCACCCCGGATTTGCATTGGAATTTCCTGCCCGGAACCCCATTGAGCAAAACTGAAGACACACCAGAGCCGAAGATAGATCTCATCCACCCCAGCCACTTGTCATCAAAACCCATATGTTCCATGATCTCCATCATCGGGGCATGTTTGATGGTATCAAAGGCCTTGGCAAAGTCCAATTTTAGCAAAATAATCTCACGCGACGATCTCTGACACTGATGAATATATTCAAACGACCAAGCAAGGCAGTCTTGGATGGTCCTCCCCTTAATGAAGCCGTACTGGTTTCTATGGATGATCGACATAATGACTTTCTGCAGACGGTTAGCCAGAATCTTAGTGATGATTTTCAGACAACAGTTCAGCAAGGTTATTGGTATGTAGTCATTGGCAGTTTCAGGAGAAGCAGATTTTGGAATCAAGGTTATAAACCCCTCACTGATGCTGTCAAGATCCAGGTTGCCATCATAGAATTCCTGGCACATTTTGTAAAAATCCTCCTTAATGATCGACCAGCAACTCTTGAGAAAACAACCATTAAAACCGTCAGGGCCCGGGGCACGGTCGGTTGGCATTTCCTTGACAACAGTGTCAATCTCGTCCTTAGAGAAAGGCTGAGACAGCACATCCAGTCCAGGGACACGTCTGATAATCTGGGGGAGATTGAAACGCATGGTAGTAGGTTTGTAGGATCCCAGACGCTCCTTGTAAGTTTTATACAAGATTCCTTCCTTGCCGACGTGATCAAAAACCACCACGCCACCATCCCGCAGGTTAGCGATCGAGTTATGCCGAAACCTCTCAGTAGCCAGAGATTGAAAGAGTTTGGTATTTTCATCAGCGAACCTGAAATATCTTACCATGCACCTTTTCCTCTAATATTCGTTTTGATACTTCAACAACCTGTTAAGATGTAATTTCAGTATGCGTCTGAAATTATTTTCCTGGATGACAAGAGCTCTCTTGTCTACGATACTGTCCAGATGCACGAGAGCATCATTATTGTTCTGTATCAAGAGCTTGAGTTTTGAGATACCGCGGCTCCATCTCTTAAGCTCATAACAGAGGTTTTTCATTTTTTTTGCAGATAAGAGCAGCAACGTTTGGAGCGTGGCAGGGTTTGGACCAAGAACGAGCGACCACTTCAATGAAACCCTCATGTTGTATCCAGTAGTTTTCAAACCGAAAGAGCTTGGACTTTGGGATTTTTGATTTGATGGTTACTACGCATGGGACGTGATCAGAGACTGGTTTACCAAGTGGCAGAACCACTGTGTTAGGGAAAACAATGGTCCAATTTGACGAAGAGAAGAACCAGTCGAGCTGCTCGAGCAATGGATCATCTTGCATGTTACTCCAAGTGAACGATCGTCCCTTAACAGGTAACTCCATAAGAGACTGTGCACGGATAAATTCATTAAACATGAGCATATCAGCAGCATCACCACCAGGTTTATTTCTATTATCCGGTGAGCGGATGAAGTTAAAGTCCCCCAGAATCAACCAATTCTCATTACTAGGTATGTTGAGATCAAATAACCATGAACTGTAATCCACCCGACGCTGACCAGAACAAGGACCATAAACATTAACTAAATTCCAGGTCTCATTCGATTGGGTGGAAACGAAAGAGACACCCACGGCATATGACTCGATCAGCCATGGTGACCCCAGAAAGAGGGAGCTATTCCAAACAGTTAGAATACCACCCGAAGCACCCACAGAGGGGGCAAACGCAAACTTATCAAATCTCTTAGGACAGAAAGTTTTAATAAAAGCATGATCAAAAGATTCACGCTTAGTTTCTTGAATGCATAACACCGAACAACCACTAGAATCTATGGCATTACGAAGAGCCAAAAGTTTACTGTCAGAGTTAATTCCTCTGACATTCCAAGACAACACATTCTAGGATTTATTCATGGCCACAGGGGGAACTCAATCTTCAGAAGGAGGCGCCAACTGTTGTCCATCGAGCAGTTTCTCGACCAAAATATCATCAGGAGCAATTCCACATCGGCTACCCACTAGTTGGATTTCTTCAATTGAAGTAGGAGGTGGGCACGTGGAAGAAACGAGCTGAGCTGGCGCAGCAGCATTAGAGACTGCCAAAACAGAGGGCAATGCGCGAGCTCTCACCTTTGTCTTGGTTTGCTTTACGTCAGTAGCCTGGTTGATCTTGAAACCATCGTACTTGGTCGATCTGGTGCTCCTCCTGACAGCTGATGTGTCCAACGGCACAATCTTGCGCGAGTGGGTGGTCACAAAGAGAGAAGATGAGGCAAGCGCCTGAAGAGCAGTACCACTAGTGGGGATATCCATAGATAGATTGTCAGAGCCAGCAAGCAATTCCGCAGTGATGGCCTTAAGCCCTGGCGATCGATCTGCCATGACCCACTCCACATCAGGCATGTCCACCTTGTCCGTAGCTATCTCCTGCATCTGAGTGAGGAATAATGCAAGCACCCAGCTGAAAGTTAGCACCAAAGTAAACAGAAGGGAAGTCTAGTTCAGGCGACAACATAGAGATCCACCCAGCACAGACAGAGTCGAAGGTACTCTGAAACACTCTGAAAGGGTTAAGATGAAGCATCACTGGTTCGGACTGCAAATCAGGAAGAGCCCGAGTATAGATGCGCTTAAGCATGCCTCCGAACCAGCGAAGAAAATCTTGATCAAGAGCAATCAGCATATTGACTGAACCACCTCCAGCTCTGAAGAAAGCGTTGCGTGCCAAGGGATTTCCAAGAACAAAGCCATTTGCCAAAGCCTCCACCTTCTCAAATTCATCATCCGAGACCCAAACATCAGACAGCGTGTCCTGAATGTTGTGCTCAGGATCCACCCTGTCCATCAGAGACGGTCCATCATACTGAAAAAAGGTTCTGAAACTGAAACCTTGGTACGGCGGTGGAACGACAGGCCAGGCACGCCACCCATACTCCTGGAGCAGCTCAGGTTCCTGGACTGGTGGATTCCAAGCAGCTTCATTCAATGCATCCTGTGCAGCCATCTCATCAATTCTGGCCTGCTGCATCAAAGTATAGTACGGAAGTTGATACGGATGCGGTGATGCATTCAGTAGGGGAGGAACTTCTTCAGTGCCGACCAGCACAGGGATGGTATTTCTTCCATTTAGAACATAAACAGGGACCGACCATGAGCGACCAAGGCCCGGCAGCATGCCAACATGAGTGACTAACAGGCTGTGTGGAACCTCTGCAACATCTTTTATGTGGCACTTGACAAGAACAAGCGCTTTGTTATGCCTGGGGCGCGGCCAGACCAACAACTTGCCAAAACTTGAAACTGCTTTATGGACGTAATGCTCCGTCTGATAGTCCATGGGGAAAGCAAGGAGCATTATCCAAACTTCATATTCAAAAGCGGGCATGCGCATATTAAGCCCCTCGTCATGGGGAACTAAAGAGAAGGTGGAATCCTCAGTTAGGGCATGCGGCCCCTCTCTAATCGCAGCATCTCTACTCTCCATATCCGCGAAAACTACACACCCAATCCCCAGTGGATAGATGAAATCATCAAGAAGCTCATACTCCAGATCAGCAACAATGATACGGCATACTTCAGCTAGCCAATACTCCTTCAGATGATCCGGGACAGGGGGGTCAACAGAGACAATTGCGTATCTATCATGATTCAATGGAGGATCATCCACCACCATGACATGACGCTGAACGCGGTGAGCAGGACCTCTGTCAAAAGTCGATCCAACTGGAGCAAAGTCAAACGGGCGCACAGGGAAGTTCGCCATCGCAGCAGGGCGCCGGTGAAGATCAGATGGGTTCTCCGGCGGCGAGGAGTCGATGGTGGTTTTTGGAGGAGGTGGCAATGGTGGCGTGCTCGAGGGAGGCGGCTCTGCAAATGATTGGTGATTTTGGCAGGTGGAATTGACTAGACGAGGCGGAGGGAGTCGTATCGACAAGCAATGAGAAGCGGCCATGTCTGATGGGCTGGAGATATTCTGTTTCCGAATCCAAACTTTGTGCACCTGTGTATCCCGAATAGTATGGGCCATACCAACCTTCGCAGGATTATCTGCCATAGAAGATAGCGCGGTTTTCTTAGGTAGGATCTCATCAGAAACTGGAGCGTGCAAACTAGTATGTGCCCATCGCACTTTGGGCAGTCGGCCGCAAATATTGGGCCGATGGGCCCTATGGATAAGGTGATGACAAAGCGAGCAACGCCGAAGCCCAGGGCAGTTTATTGTCCTGTGACCATCAGATAAGCAAGCCAAGCACTTCCATGAAGATGTCAGGCGGCCCAATATGCATGGCTCATGACGTGAACGTGTCGGAACAGCAGGCTGGCTCGAGCCAGAGGAGTAACACAAGCAATTTCCAGACTCATCACCGCAACCTTGACAAAAAAACCCAGAGCAAGTTAAGGGTGAATGACCAAACCTATCACAATGAGAGCAATGCTTGAGCCGATCATAGATGTATTCCTTAGTGGGTATATTAGTAACATTCACCATTATCTTGACAGAATCATCATCATATCCGGCCTGCCACCCATCAAGGATATGGAAAAGAGTTTCATCAGGAATTTCATCCCATAAACCCTGGAAGAATCGATGGCCACGGAAGGAAGAGAGTGAGATATGAGAATCGGCCAGATGTCGTACGTCAAAACCCCCAAAACAGAAAAGTGATTCTGTTCCTAAGAATCCGGACCAGATAAACTTCCACGAGAAACCTCCGGTGGGATGGCGTCGCCGGAATGTGTTGCCGTCGGTGAGGTTAACAATCCCAAGTTATGAAAAACCTTGAGAGATGCAGAATCAATACAAATATTGGATGAGGGCCACTTGGATTTAATTGTCGGACCTGGCGAAGATGCCAAACCACTTAACTCAGTGTTTGCATGCCAACCAACCATCGGAGGTCTCGAATTGGCACCACGGTGCAGATGAAAATGACAAATGAAGTCCGTCCAGATGCGATCTCGTAGGCCAAAGATGAAATGTCCCACACGATTTGAAGCCATCGAGAACCGAAAACGGTGATCACCCAAGCGAATAACCTTGAAACCATCACTGAGGCCTCCAATACAAGATTGAAGAGCCAATCCAACAGATTCCACCGAGAGAGGAAAAGAGGCCGAGGAGAAAGAAACTTCAAGGAAGAACTCCTTGAAGTTAGGGTTGGGGACGAAGTGGACCGTAGATCCAAAATGTTTACGCACATAAAGAAGGCAGCTTTGACTCTCATAAGCCCCTTCCAAAACGACGAGTCTATCGGTCTCACTGTCGCCTAGGACAACGTCTTGGACTGCAGATACTTACTACGTAGAATCTGTGCCCACGTGGCCTCAGTTTCAACTGAAAGTTTATACAGTCACTTACTGAGAAGACATCTGTTTTTGACTTCAAGATTCTCAATACCAAGGCCCCCCTGGTCCTTTGGTCGATAGATGATATCCCATTTGGCGAGTCAGTATTTTCTCTTTAGTTCATCACTGTGCCAAAAGAACCGGGATCGATAGAAGTCCAGCCTTTTCCTAACACCAACTGGGACTTCGAAGAAAGATAAGAGAAACATAGGCATACTCGTGAGCACCGAATTAATAAGGATCAGTCGGCCTCCATATGACATGAGTTTGCCCTTCTAGCAGCTGAGTTTCTTCTCAAACCGGTCTTCGATGCTCTTCCATTCTCTGTTTGTTAGTTTACGATGGTGAATGGGTATACCTAAGTACATGAAAGGTAACGCCCCCAATTCGCATGCAAACAATTGCCTATAAGTCTCTTGTTCCTCATTGGCTCTACCAAAGCAGAACAACTCGCTTTTATGAAAATTGATCTTCAATCTGGTCAATTGTTCAAATAAGCATAACACCAACTTCATATTTCTCGCTTTTGCCAAGTCGTACTCCATAAAGATGATTGTATCATCAGCGTACTGCGGGATGGACACACCACCATCAACTAGATGAGGCACCAAGACACCCACCTGACCGGCCTCCTTTGCCCTTCCTATCAGAATTGCCAACATGTCAACCACAATGTTGAACAAAATAGGATACACTGGATCACCTTGTCTCAGTCCCTTGTGTGTCTGGAAATAATGACCTATGTCGTCATTCACTTTAATTCCAATACTCCATTTTTGTGTGAAAGATTCTACCTGGCGTCGCCAAGCTTCATCAAAACCCTTCATGCGTAAGGTCTGTTGAAAGAAAGGCCATTTGACTTTGTCGTACACTTTCTCGAAATCCACCTTGAAAACAACTTCATCTAGCTTTTTCGTGTGAATCTCATGGAGCGTTTCATGAAGGACCACAACCCCTTCAAGGATGTTCCTGTCCGGTATGAAAGCAGTTTGGGTAGGCTGCACCACAGCATGCGCGATCTGTGTGAGCCTATTAGTCCCGGCCTTGGTAAATTTTTTGAAACTAACATTAAGAAGATAGATGGGCCTGAATTGCTCAATTCTCACAGCCTCTGTTTTCTTAGGAAGAAGTGTTATCATTCCAAAATTCAGTTGAAAAAGCTTAAGCTGCCCAGAGAAGAGATCATTGAACAAAGGCAACAGATCCCCCTTAATAATATGCCAACACTTCTTATAAAACTCAGCCGAAAATCCATCCGGGCCGGGAGCCTTATTATTTTTCATTTGCGATATGGCCTCAAACACTTCTTTCTCGGTAAAAGGAGCCGCCAAAATATCGTTCTCCACTGCTGTTAGTTGAGGAACATCCTCAATCCTGGACTCATCCATAGACACACAGTTATCCTCTGGGGGTCCAAACAACTGCTTGTAATACTCGGTAATGTATAATTTTAGGTTTTCCTGTCCTAAAAATTGTCCCTTCATCTTATTCAAGCTGAAAGATCCTCTTCTTTCTGTGTTTACCATTAGCGATCATGTGAAAGAATTGAGTGTTCGCGTCCCCCCGGACTACTCGTCGGAGCTTAGCCCGCAACGCCTGAGGGAGTCCTGGATTAGGGGGTATTCATACAGCCGGACTATATACTTTGGCCGGACTGTTGGACTATGAAGATACAAGATTGAAGACTTCGTCCCGTGTCCGGATGGGACTCTCCTTTGTGTGGAAGGCAAGCTTGGCGATTCGGATGTGTAGATCTCCTTCTCTGTAACCGACTCTGTGTAACCCTAGCCCCCTCTGGTGTCTATATAAACCGGACGGTTTAGTCCGTAGGACAAGAACAATCATAATCATCATAGGCTAGCTTCTAGGGTTTAGCCTCTACAATCTCGTGGTAGATCAACTCTTGTAATACTCATATCATCAAGATCAATCAAGTAGGAAGTAGGGTATTACCTCCATCGAGAGGGCCCAAACCTGGGTAAACATCGTGTCCCCAGCCTCCTGTTACCATTAGCCTTAGACGCACATTTCGGGACCCCCTACCCGAGATCCGCCGGTTTTGACACCGACATTGGTGCTTTCATTGAGAGTTCCACTGTGTCATCATGATAAGGCTTGATGGCTCCTTCAATCATCAACAACACTACGGTCCAGGGTGAGGTCTTCCTCCTCGGACAGATCTTCGTATTCGGCGGCTTCGCACTGCGGCCAACTCGGTTGGCCATCTGGAGCAGGTCGACAGCTACGCCCCTGGCCGTCAGGTCAGGTTTGGAAACTTGAACTACACGGCTGATATTCGCGGAGACTTGATCTTCGACGGATTCAGGCCTGTGTTAGGAGCGTCGAACAGTCACGACACGCATGACTAAGATCTGCCATTGGACGATGTTCGGGATATGCACCTATAGCTGCCCCGACCCTTAATCTAGAGCAGGTTGCGCCATCCGAGGACGGATGGATCAACCCCGCCACGGAGGTCGCACATTCATCGGTGATGGAGCCGAACACAGACTCCACCTCTCAGGAAATCTGTGTCACCAGACCCCCGGACTTGTCTCCGGACTTAGGTTACAGACCGTGTGCATCCGTGCCCATGGAATCTGATTGGGCACCGATCGTGGAGTTTACCTCCGCGGATATCTCTCAAAACTCACCCTTTGGTGACATGCTAAATTCACTGAGCTCTCTCTCTTTATTAGGAGACTCTTGGCCGAACTATGTCCGGCTCGAGTGGGATGCAGACGACGAAGAAATTCACTGCCCACCCACCACACACTTAATAGCCACTGTCGATGACTTAACCGACATGCTAGACTTCGACTCTGAAGACATCAACGGTATGGACGTCGATGCTGGAGATGATCAGGAACCACCACCCACGGGGCGTTGGAAAGCCACCTCATCATATGATATATACATGGTGGACACACCCAAGGAGAACAATGGCGACAAAAAGGACGCCACAGAGGATAATCCCCTCGGGCAGAAACCAAAGCGACGGTGCAGGCGCCGCTCTAAGTCCAGCCACAGTAAAAATAGCAATGATGGCACAAGGAAACGACGACCCCATGGACCCAGTGATGGAGCAGTATGAGCCAGGGCACGTCGAATATAATCCGAAGCAGACGCCCGATCACGACGACCCCGAGGGTAAAACTCATCAACCTGCCTCCGGAGAGGACAGTCCGGACGACGACACATTCATCCCGGAAAAACACTTGGAACAAGAGAACCTCCACAGAAGGCTTATGGCCACCGCGAGGAGCCTGAAGAAGTAGAAGCAAAGGCTTAAGGCCGTGCAGGATACGCTCAACCACAGATGGAACAAAGTGCTAGACTCTGAAGAAAAATATGGCGACGATCACCACACAAAGAGCTACCCAAAGCGCAAGCTGCTGCCCGAATTCGACGACGAGGCCATAGAGCCCATCCGGCCGAAGAATAATACGGCTGATCAGCCGGACCGACCACCTCGTGGCCACGACAGAGCAGCTACTGACGCCGCACACAAGCCAGCACACGATTTACGTGAGCTCCTGGACAAAAAGGCTGGTGCGACCAGGTCCATCTATGGATCTAGAGGACGTTCTCCGGCGCAAGATCATAGCCACCAAAACGATCATATTAATCGAATACCAGTTCGGAATCAATCCCGAACACAACAACCGTCCACATCATGCCACGACACATCCAATTACAGGGGTGCCGCACACCCCCTGTGCTTCACTGACGAAGTGTTGGATCATGAATTTCCACAGGGACTCAAACCCGTAAATATAGAGGCATACGACGGAACGACAGACCCTGGGGTCTGGATTGAGGACTTTATCCTTCATATCCACATGGCTCGTGGAGATGATCTCCATGCCATTAAATATCTGCCCCTCAAGTTGAAAGGACCAGCTCGACACTGGCTGAAAAGCCTCCCCGAAAACTCAATTGGAAGTTGGGAGGAACTTGAGGATGCTTTCAGGGTCAATTTTCAAGGGACCTATGTCCGACCCCCGGATGCACATGATTTAAGTCACATAATATAATAGCCCGGAGAGTCAGCCCGTAAGCTTTGGAACAGATTTCTCACTAAGAAGAATCAAATTGTTGATTGTACGGATGCCGAAGCCTTAGCGGCCTCAAGCACAGTATCCGAGATGAATGGCTCGCCAGACACCTCGGCCAAGAAAATCCGAGGACAATGGTGGCCCTAACAAGCCTTATGACCCGCTTTTGCGTGGGTGAGGGCAGCTGGTTGGCCCGTAGAGGCACCAGCGACTCAGGCACATCCGAAATTAGGGATGGCAACGGGAAGCCACGACGCAATAAAAACAAGCGTCGAAACAACGATGAGAGTCCGGACAACACGACGGTCAATGCCGGATTCAGGGGCTCTCGACCTGGTCAACGGAAAAAGCCATTTAAAGGCAGCAGGGATGGACCATCCAACCTAAATAAGGTTCTAGACAGATTATGTCAAATTCATGGCACCCCCGAAAAACCTGCAAACCACACCCACAAAGAATGTTGGGTCTTCAAGCAGGCCGGCAAGCTAAACTCCGAACAGAAAGGAAGGGAGACACCAAGTGAGGACGAGGATGAGCCTCGCTAGCCGAACACTGGGGGACATAAAAAATTCCCACCAGAAGTCAAAACAGTGAATATGATCTACGCAACTCATATACCGAAGAGAAGGCGCAAACGCACACTCAGAGACGTATACACTGTAGAGCCCGTCGCCCCCAAATTCAACCCTTGGTCGGCCTGTCCGAAAAAATTCCCACCAGAAGTCAAAATAGTGAATATGATCTACGCAACTCATATATCAAAGAGAAGGCGCAAACGCGCACTCAGAGACGTATACGCTGTAGAGCCCGTCACCCCAAATTCAACCCTTGGTCGGCCTGTCCGATCACTTTTGATCACAGGGATCATCCGACTAGTATCTGATACGTCTCCAACGTATCTATAATTTATGAAGCATTCACGCTATTATATTATCTGTTTTGAATGATTATGGGCTTTATTATACACTTTTATATTACTTTTGGGACTAACCTATTAACCGGAGGCCCAGCCCATATTGCTATTTTATTGCCTATTTCAGTATTTCGAAGCAGAATATCAAACGGAGTCCAAACGGAATAAAACCTTCAGCAGCGTTATTTTTGGGAAGAATATCACCCATGAGACTTGGAGTTCACGTTAGAAGAGCCTCGAGGAGGCCACGAGATAGGAGGGCGCACCCCCCTACTGGGCGCGCCCCCCTGTCTCGTGGGCCCCTCGAGCACCTCCCGACCGACTTCTTTCGCCTATATAGTCCCACGTACCCTAAAAACATCCACGGAGAAGATAGATCGGGAGTTCCGCCGCCGCAAGCCTCTGTAGCCACCAAAAACCTCTTGGGAACCCTTCCCGGCACCCTGCCGGAGGGGGGATCCTTCACCGGTGGCCATCTTCATCATGCCGGCGCTCTCCATGACGAGGAGGGAGTAGTTCACCCTCGGGGCTGAGGGTATGTACCAGTAGCTATGTGTTTGATCTCTCTCTGTCGTGTTCTCTCTCATGTTCCCTCTATGGCACGATCTTGATGTATCCCGAGCTTTGCTATTGTAGTTGGATCTTATGATGTTTCTCCCCCTCTACTCTCTTGTGATGAATTGAGTTTCCCCTTTGAAGTTATCTTATCGGATTGAGTCTTTTATGAGAACACTTGATGTATGTCTTGCCGTGCTTATCAGTAGTGACAATGGGATATCATGTGCCCTTGATGTATGTTTTGGTGACCAACTTGCGGGTTCCGCCCATGAACCTATGCATAGGGGTTGGCACACGTTCTTGACTCTCCGGTAGAAACTTTGGGGCACTCTTTGAAGTACTTTGTGTTGGTTGAATAGATGAATCTGAGATTGTGTGATGCATATCGTATAATCATGCCCACAGATACTTGAGGTGACATTGGAGTATCTACGTGACATTAGGGTTTTGGTTGATTTGTGTCTTAAGGTGTTATTCTAGTACGAACTCTTGAATAGATTGATCCGAAAGAATGACTTTGAGGTGGTTTCGTACCCTATGGAGTGGCTTTGGAGTGACTCTTTGTTGCATGTTGAGGGATTGTTATATGATCTATCTATGTTATTATTGTTGAGAGAACTTGCACTAGTGAAAGTATGAACCCTAGGCCTTGTTTCTAGCATTGCAATATCGTTTACGCTCACTTTTATTGCTCGTTACCTTGCTGTTTTTATTATTTCAGATTACAAAAACCTTTATCTACTATCTATTTTGCACTTGTATCACCATCTCTTCGCCGAACTAGTGCACCTATACAATTTACCATTGTATTGGGTGTGTTGGGGACACAAGAGACTCTTTGTTATTTGGTTGCAGGGTTGTTTGAGAGAGACCATCTTTATCCTATGCCTCCTACAGATTGATAAACCTTAGGTCATCCACTTGAGGGAAATTTGCTAATGGCCTACAAACATGTGCACTTGCAGGCCCAACAATGTCTACAAGAAGAAGGTTGTGTAGTAGACATCAAGCTCTTTTCTGGCGCCGTTGCCGGGGAGGTTAGCGCTTGAAGGTATATCTTAAGATCTTGCAATCGAATCTTTTTGTTTCTTGTTTTATCACTAGTTTAGTTTATAAAAGAAAACTACAAAAAAATGGAGTTAAGTTTGTCTCGTACGCTTCGTCTTTTTAATATCTTTCATGAGTATGATGGAAAGGAAAATTGTGCTCAAGTGCTAGAAGAAGAATGCTTTAAAATGCTTGGTACTAAATTTTTGAATGATGAGAATGATTGCAATGTTGTTAGTATAAACTCCTTGAATATCCATAGTATTAATGATGGTTGCTCTAGTCATGATGAAAATATCTCTTATGAGCATGTCAACTTTTGTGGAGTGCATGTTTGCATGAACACACCAAATAGAGAAGATATTTATTTCAAGAGGCATAAGCATTTAGAAACTAAATGGTTGCATGAAAGGCTAGGTGTGAGTGCTGAAAATTTAAAATTCCTTTGCCGTACTTGTGAACTTTGCAATGAACGTGGTCATTTACATCTCCTATGCAAATTGTTTCATGATTGAATCGTGTCCAAAAATTGTGATGATTTGATCTCCATTGCTCATTACAATGAACTTAGTTTGCTTTTGGGTTATGAAGAATTGAAACGTTTACTTAAGGACCTTCCAGAATTTGCCCATAAGAAATTCCTTGATATTGATCTAGAAAATATTTATTTGTTTTGTGTGGAGAATTGCATTGAAAATCCTTACATTGCCAATTACCTAAAGAAAAGAAAGCGAATAGAAGATGATGAAAATACTAATGAAAGGGAAGAGACTTCCCAATATCCTCCTATTATTTCTCATGATGAATCAGGTAACGAGGAGGAGCTTTCTATTCAACAAATCTCATCAATAAGGAGCTCAAAGAGGAAGGTTGAACCCACACATAATATTAAGAAGAAAAAGAAAAGAAGGAGAAACAAAGGTAGAAAGGTATCCCTCCCATATGATGTTGCTCCGACTACTCATTGTGATGATGATAATTGCTATACTATTGGTGCTATCAATATTTTTAATGATGATAGTGATTATGCTTATGGTATGAAAGGGCCCAAGCTTGGGGAAGCTATGTTTGATGAGGATGAAATATTTTAGAATATATTTGCTAGAATTAATGTTTGTCCCAAGCTTGGGGATGCTATGTTTAATGAAGATGATATTTTTAACGTCCCAAGTTTTGATATGCAAAGTTGTTATGATGATAGCATGCCTCCTACTTATGATGATTATATTGATGAAAGTGGGTTTGGAAGAGTGTCAACTTTAGGAAGTAGTGATCCCACTATTTTGGAGGATGTTTAATCTTATTGTGATGAATATGAAAGTGGATTTGGAAGAGTGTCAACTTTATTTAATGATTCCGCTATCTTGGGAGAGGTATCAATCGATTATGATGAGAACGAAGTTGCTACTTATGATGATTATTGTGATGAAACTTATGCTATAAAAAGTAGTGATTATTATATTTATAAATCTTGTCATGATTATGATTACCCTTTTTCTGAACATTACTCTTTTAATGTGGAAACAATTTTTAGTGTTCAAGTCTCTTATGATACTCTCACTATTCCGAATGAGAAGAATTGCTTATGTGGAGAATAGTAAATTTTCTATGCTTGTAGATCATGAAAAGAATGCTTTAGGTGCTGGTTATATTGTTGAATTCATTCATGATGCTACTGAAAATTATTATGAGGGAGGAATATATGCTTGTAGGAATTGCAATAATGTCAATTTTCCTCTCTATGTGCTTAAAATTTTGAAGTTATGCTTGTTGTGCCATCCTATGCTAGTTGATTATTGTTCCCATAAGTTGTTTGCTCACAAAATCCCTATGCATAGGAAGTGGGTTAGACTTAAATGTGCTAGTCATATTCTTCATGATGCTCTCCTTATGTTTCAATTCTTATCTTTTATGTGAGCATCATTGCCATCATCATGTCTAGCTAAAAAGGCATTAAAGAAAAGCGCTTGTTGGGAGACAACCCAATATTTATCCTTAATGTTTTTGTGTGTCCACATGATTATGATACTGTATTAATCATGTTTTATAGCTTTTGTTTCAATAAAGTACCAAGTAGAACCTTTGGGAAGACTTGGGTGAAGTTTATGTGATCTTGCTGTGAAAAACAGAAACTTTTGCGCTCACGATATTAGCTTCCATTTTTTACTGGAGAGTGATTTTAGGTTGATTATTTTTTAAGATGATTAATAGACAAATTACTCAGATCCATCAATTTATTTCATAATTTTTGGAGTTCCAGAAGTATACGTTTCATACAGATTACTACAGACTGTTCTATTTTTGACAGCTTCTGTTTTCTATGTGTTGTTTGCTTATTTTGATGAATCTATGGCTAGTATTAAGTGGTATGAACCATAGAGAAGTTAGAATACAGTAGATATTACACCAATATGAATAAATAATGAGTTCATTACAGTACCTAAGTGGTGGTTTTATTTTCTTTTACTAACGAAGCTTACGAGTTTTGTTTTGAGTTTTGTGTGGTTGAAGTTTTCAAGTTTTGGGTAAAAGATTAAATGGACTATGGAATAAGGAGTGGAAAGAGCTTAAGCTTGGGGATGCCCAAGGCACCCCAAGGTAATATCCAAGGACAACCAAGAGCCTAAGCTTGGGGATGCCCCGGATGGCATCCCCTCTTTCGTCTTTGTTCATTGGTAACTTTACTTGGAGCTATATTTTTATTCACCACATGATATGTGTTTTGCTTGGAGCGTCATTTTATTTTGTTAGTATTTGCTTGCTGTTAGTTAGAATAATGTTTTGCATCTTTATTTTCAATAAAAATGTCAAGGATAGTCTTTACCATGCTTGTTTTGCTAGTATACATGTTGCTGTTTGAAAATAGAAAGTTTACCGCTGTTGCAAAAATTCCCTAGAAAAGTCAGAGGGTGGTATAATGTTGAATCTTTTTGCATATTGAGCTCTGATAAATTTATTACAGTGGGAGTTTTCTCTCATAATTGTTGGAGTTAGGGAAGTATTGATACTCTTGCATTCTTTACAGACTGTACTGTTTTGGCAGATTGCTGTTATGTTTGTATTGTTTGCATATGTTTGCTTGTTTAATGATTCTATTTGAGGATAGGAGTATTAAATATGCAGATGCATTTAGTATGCAATGTTGAATAATAATGTTAGTGATTTGTTACAGTAGAAGATGATATGGTTTGCATTGGTTTATACTAACCTATCTCACGAGTTCTTTTTGAGTTTGTTGTGAATGAAGCTTTTGATAAAAAGACAAACCATGATATGAGAGGAATTAAGGAGACACAAAAGTTCAAGCTTGGGGATGCCCAAGGCACCCCAATATAATATTTCAAGAAGTTTCAAGCATCTAAGCTTGGGAATGCCCCGGTAGGCATCCCACCTTTCTTCTTCAACAATCATCGGTTAGTATCGGTTGAGCCTAAGTTTTCGCTTCTTCACATGAGTTGTGCTATCCTTGCAATGTCATTTTATTTTGTTTTTCTTGCTTCCTGAATACAATACCAAGATTTGGAATTCTTTAATGAGAGAGAGTCTTCACATAGTTGCTTAATTATTTAGCTACTCATTGATCTACACTTATATCTTTTTGGAGTAGTTTTTCATTTACTCGTGTGCTTCACTTATATCCTATGAGTAAATGGTTGAATGAGTTGATTGTCATAAATATGAAATTATGCCTCATTTTCTTATCCCATGGGGAGTAATGACTTCACATCTAAGAAGTAGAGGATGTAAATTTATTGACGGTTAGCAAGCATTGTATTAGTCATTTGAACAATTCATGAAGAATATTGAAGGAAGGGAGATTCACATATAAATATATTATCATAGACATATTTTATAATTGTGAGCACTCATTATGTATGACATGCTAAAGAGTTGATGTTGGACAAGGAAGACAACGTAATGGGTTATGTTTTCTCGCATCTCAGTTAAAGTATATTGTCATGGATCATTCAAACATGTTGAGCTTGCCTTTCCCCCTCATGCTAGCCAAAAATTCCTAGCACCAAGTAGAGATACTACTTGTGCTTCCAAATATCCTAAAACCCAGTTTTTGCCATGAGAGTCTACCATACCTACCTATGGATTGAGTAAGATCCTTCAAGTAAGTTGTCATCGGTGCAAGCAATAGAAATTGCTCTCTAAATATGCATGACTTATTAGTGTGGAGAAAATAGGCTTTGTACGATCTTGTTATGGAAGCAATAAAAGCGACGGACTGCATAATAAAGGTCCATATACAAGGGGCAATATAAAGTGACGTTCTTTCGCATTAAGATTTTGTGTATCCAACCCTAAAAGCGCATGACAACCTCTGCTTCCCTCTGCGAAGGGCCTATCTTTTACTTTATGTCTTCTACTTTATGCAAGAGTCAAGGTGATCTTCACCTTTCCCTTTTTCGTTTTATCCTTTGGCAATCACTTTGTGTTAGGGTGATCCTGATATATATATCCAATTGGATGTACGTTAGCATGAACTATTATTGTTGAAATCACCCAAAGGTGAATACGTTTGGAGGCAACATTATAAGCCCCAATCTTTCTCTGTGTCTGATTAAAACTTCATAACCACAAGTATTGCGTGAGTGTTAGCAATTGTAGAAGACTATATGATAGTTGAGTATGTGAAGTTTGCTAAATCAAAGCTCTGACATAGACTCTTCCTGAAAGTAAGATGAATTGCAATTGTTTGATGACTAAGAATGAAGTTTGCTAGTTTTCAAGAAAGTTTATGGTCTATGCTTTGACATGTGAATTGCTTGTTACTAATTCATGAAAAGTTTTATGAGATGAATTACTGTTATTACATATAATGATGCTAGTAAAGGTGATTGAAATTATCATTGATCAAACTTGTGCACCTCTAGCATTCACACTTCATAAATTCTTTCTTTATCATTTACCTACTCGAGGACGAGTAGGAATTAAGCTTGGGGATGCTGATACGTCTCCAACGTATCTATAATTTATGAAGCATTCACGCTATTATATTATCTGTTTTGAATGATTATGGGCTTTATTATACACTTTTATATTACTTTTGGGACTAACCTATTAACCGGAGGCCCAGCCCATATTGCTGTTTTATTGCATGTTTCAGTATTTCGAAGAAAAGAAATATCAAACGGAGTCCAAATGGAATAAAACCTTTGGCAGCGTTATTTTTGGGAAGAATATCACCCAGGAGACTTGGAGTTCACGTCAGAAGAGCCTCGAGGAGCCCACAAGATAGGATGGCGCACCCTCCCTACTGGGCGCGCCCCCCTGTCTCGTGGGCCCCTCGAGCACCTCCCGACCGACTTCTTTCGCCTATATAGTCCCACGTACCCTAAAACATCCACGGAGAAGATAGATCGTAAGTTCCGCCGCCGCAAGCCTCTATAGCCACCAAAAACCTCTCGGGAGCCCTTCCCGGCACCCTGCCGGAGGGGGGATCCTTCACCGGTGGCCATCTTCATCATCCCGGCACTCTCCATGACGAGGAGGGAGTAGTTCACCCTCGGGGCTGAGGGTATGTACCAGTAGCTATGTGTTTGATCTCTCTCTCTCTCGTGTTCTCTCTCGTGTTCCCTCTATGGCACGATCTTGATGTATCCCGAGCTTTGCTATTGTAGTTGGATCTTATGATGTTTCTCCCCCTCTACTCTCTTGTGATGAATTGAGTTTCCCCTTTGAAGTTATCTTATCGGATTGAGTCTTTTATGAGAACACTTGATGTATGTCTTGTCGTACTTATCTGTGGTGACAATGGGATATCATGTGCCTCTTGATGTATGTTTTGGTGACCAACTTGTGGGTTCCGCCCGTGAACCTATGCATAGGGGTTGGCACACGTTCTTGACTCTCCGGTAGAAACTTTGGGGCACTCTTTGAAGTACTTTGTGTTGGTTGAATAGATGAATCTGAGATTGTGTGATGCATATCGTATAATCATGCCCACAGATACTTGAGGTGACATTGGAGTATCTAGGTGACATTAGGGTTTTGGTTGATTTGTGTCTTAAGGTGTTATTCTAGTACGAACTCTTGAATAGATTGATCCGAAAGAATAACTTTGAGGTGGTTTCATACCCTACCATAATCTCTACGTTTGTTCTCCGCTATTGGTGGCTTTGGAGTGACTCTTTGTTGCATGTTGAGGGATTGTTATATGATATATCTATGTTATTATTGTTGAGAGAACTTGCACTAGTGAAAGTATGAACCCTAGGCCTTGTTCCCTAGCATTGCAATACTGTTTACGCTCACTTTTATTGCTTGTTACCTTGCTGTTTTTATTATTTCAGATTACAAAAACCTTTATCTACTATCTATTTTGCACTTGTATCACCATCTCTTCGCCGAACTAGTGCACCTATACAATTTACCATTGTATTGGGTGAGTTGGGGACACAAGAGACTCTTTGTTATTTGGTTGCAGGGTTGTTTGAGAGAGACCATCTTCATCCTATGCCTCCTACAAATTGATAAACCTTAGGTCATCCACTTGAGGGAAATTTGCTAATGTCCTACAAACATGTGCACTTGCAGGCCCAACAACGTCTACAAGAAGAAGGTTGTGTGGTAGACATCAAGCTCTTTTCTGGCGCCATTGCCGGGGAGGTTAGCACTTGAAGGTATATCTTAAGATCTTGCAATCGAATCTTTTTGTTTCTTGTTTTATCACTAGTTTAGTTTATATAAGAAAACTACAAAAAAAATGGAGTTAAGTTTGTCTCGTACGCTTCATCTTTTTAATATCTTTCGTGAGTATGATGGAAAGGAAAATTGTGCTCAAGTGCTAGAAGAAGAATGCTTTAAAATGCTTGGTACTAAATCTTTGAATGATGAGAATGATTGCAATGTTGTTAGTATAAACTCCTTGAATATCCATAGTATTAATGATGGTTGCTCTAGTCATGATGAAAATATCTCTTATGAGCATGTCAACTTTTGTGGAGTGCATGTTTGCATGAACACACCAAATAGAGAAGATATTTATTGCAAGAGGCATAAGCATTTAGAAACTAAATGGTTGCATGAAAGGCTAGGTGTGAGTGCTGAAAATTTAAAATTCGTTTTCCGTACTTGTGAACTTTGCAATGAACGTGGTCATTTACATCTCCTATGCAAATTGTTTCATGATCGAATCGTGTCCAAAAATTGTGATGATTTGATCTCCATTGCTCATTACAATGAACTTAGTTTGCTTTTGGGTTATGAAGAATCGAAACGTTTACTTAAGGACCTTCCAGAATTTGCCCATAAGAAATTCCTTGATATTGATCTAGAAAAGATTTATTTGTTTTGTGTGGAGAATTGCATTGAAAATCCTTACATTGCCAATTACCTAAAGAAAATAAAGCGAATAGAAGATGATGAAAATACTAATGAAAGGGAAGAGACTTCCCAATATCCTCCTATTATTTCTCATGATGAATCAGGTAACGAGGAGGAGCTTTCTATTCAACAAATCTCATCAATAAGGAGCTCAAAGAGGAAGGTTGAACCCACACATAATATGATGAAGAAAAATAAAAGAAGGAGCAACAAAGGTAGAAAGGTATCCCTCCCAAATGATGTTGCTCCGACTACTCATTGTGTTGATGATAATTGCTATACTATTGGTGCTATCAATATTTTTAATGATGATAGTGATTATGCTTATGATATGAAAGGGCCTAAGCTTGGGGAAGCTATGTTTGGTGAGGATGAAATACTTGAGAATATATTTGCTAGAATTAATGTTTGTCCCAAGCTTGGGGATGCTATGTTTAATGAAGATGATATTTTTAACGTCCCAAGTTTTGATATGCAAAGTTGTTATGATGATAGCATGCCTCCTACTTATGATGATTATATTGATGAAAGTGGGTTTGGAAGAGTGTCAACTTTAGGAAGTAGTGATCCCACTATTTTGGAGGATGTTGAATCTCATTGTGATGAATATGAAAGTGGATTTGGAAGAGTGTCAACTTTATTTAATGATTCCACTATCTTGGGAGAGGTTTCAATCGATTATGATGAGAACGAAGTTGCTACTTATGATGATTATTCTGATGAAACTTATGCTATAAAAAGTAGTGATGATTATATTTATAAATCTTGTCATGATTATGATTACCCTTTTTCTGAACATTACTCTTTTAATGTGGAAACAATTTTTAGTGTTCAAGTCTCTTATGATACTCTCACTATTCCGAATGAGAAGAATTTTGCTTATGTGGAGAATAGTAAATTTTCTATGCTTGTAGATCATGAAAAAATGCTTTAGGTGTTGGTTATATTGTTGAATTCATTCATGATGCTACTGAAAATTATTATGAGGGAGGAATATATGCTTGTAGGAATTGCAATAATGTTAATTTTCCTCTCTATGTGCTTAAAATTTTGAAGTTATGCTTGTTGTGCCATCCTATGCTAGTTGATTATTGTTCCCATAAGTTGTTTGCTCACAAAATCCCTATGCATAGGAAGTGGGTTAGACTTAAATGTGCTAGTCATATTCTTCATGATGCTCTCTTTATGTTTCAATTCTTATCTTTTATGTGAGCATCATTGCCATCATCATGCCTAGCTAAAAAGGCATTAAAGGCATCATCTGCCGAAGGATCAAGTCCCGAAGTAAACAGTGGGACTATATCGCTGTTAATTTCTGGCATAAGGGTCAAGTCAAATAGAAACAATCATCAAGTACTACTACTACTATGTCTCATGTGAAGCAAGTCACGGGCAGTCAACCAAGATAAGCCGCTGATGAATCTGTCGGGTCACCAAAATTAAATATCAGTATTTGAAGCCTCGAGATTACTCAAGGAAAAAGTGCTAGTTGGAGCACGTTTCGCTAACAAGTGATGGATTAATACCCTTCTGCAAAGTACTACTGGTACAACCTCATGTGAAGAGCCCAAGTAGCCAAGCCAAGTTGGCCTCATCAGGAAGCAAATCGTATAAAAAAGGCAAGGACGCCGGACGCAGCAAAGCTGCATTTATTGGGACAGATGTGACTGATGCAAGTTGTTGCCTCTGCTCCCGTCAGATCAAACTCTGCACAAGAGCAAAAGCTGCATCCCCGTAGACTTATTGGGTCGTAGGCGGAGAGGGAAAAAAGGAAAGGAAGGGGACCGAGTCCCTATACAATTTGGCCAGCCATTGCTATTGTCCGCTTTACCAAAATCAATCTATTCGGTGCAACACAGACCGATGCAATCACGGACCAAGGTACTGGATCAATTCTGTCTACAATTTGCTGCGCCCGAAAAAAAAGGATACATGGACATGGGTTTTCCAAATCCACCACGACACGGAGAAGGATGCAGTGGTAGCACAGAGCTCGGACCCGGAAGATGAGACGAACAAGGATTTTCGTAGAATAACCGACCCAGAAACGGACTTCGCGAGTCGCCTGAGCCATTGATTCGCCTGCTTCTGCCGATGGGCCGCTTCGGCCGCGCGGCCTTGCTTCACTTGGGGGCCATCAGCCTAAACCACCAGCTGTCTCGTCGTGAAGACTTAAGGATCATCTGTCGTCTACATGAAGCAGGTGTTATTTACCTTATTTATTTTTAAGCACATATTACTTCATCCGAACAAACTACTTTCCCTACCATATTTTATATGCAGGAGAATTATCTATTACAAAAGTGGTATTACACCATGAATATGGAGGCATGCCAACATCATACGACATAGCTGGTCGTCCTTATTCAACGGATTCACGCCCCGGCTTACAACGCCGTGGTTATCTCTCGTGTCCGCGCCAGCTTACAACGAGGAGGACAACTTACTCGTCCGCACCGGCTTATAATGCCGCGGCCGACTCATCTGTCTGCTCCCGCGGTCGACTCACCCGTGAGTGACTTCAGTTTCACCTAGTGATCATCAACTTCATGGCGGATTATTTCTGGCCTAAACACGTCAGGTGATATCCATCTAAAATATATTTTGTTAGCACATATTATTTTTGTCAAAGGGCAGTTTATCTTTGCCTTGGTCTGCAATATTGTTTATGCAGGACAATTGTTCACTGCAAAAACTATGGCCGTGTCATGGATGTATAGCTCGCGCCACCATTATAATGCACTAGCATCTGACCACACCATCAAGCTTGATGAATATATTTGCAAACCGCCATTCTGTAGACCAGTTTACATCAACATGGTGTGCTTAACTCGCCCGTCCACGCCGGCTTATAGCACCGCGGCCCACTCAGCTATCTGTGCCGCCTCTGATGTTGCGGTCGTCCTTGTCGTCCGTCTCTCGCGGCCTGGTCTACATCAACATACCGGGCCGCACCTGTCCGCGTGAGCTGTTTATTGAGTATGAGCAAGTCACAGCTTGGGTAGCCCGGTTTTCTTTCAACAAAATGGAGGCACATTATCATATGCTATCAACCGCCGTCTGCACTGGGTGGCTCAATGGGCAGGTGCATAAGTCGCCGCCACTACAGTTTGGTTAACTTCAAATCGCCAGTTGAAAGGAACCATTGGCCGAGTTGCTGACATGGCTCATACGGGATCATTTATAACCCGCCGCAGTCACCTCAACCTTCTGTGGATTCACATTGCGCTATCAACGCCAATGATATGCACCTTCTGCTATGGTCAACTATGGAGAATTTCGAGACGACTCCTCGAGCCGCCTTGAGACTTGGGGGCTAGGATGACATGGCTCAGTAAATGATTGCCAGTTTAAAGCAGATTCAAGAACTCCGGGTCAGTGGAGGGAAGATAACCCAGTCTCGGAGGATACTGCCCTATTGGGGAAAATTTGAAGGCCGTCAGAGAATCTCCGACTTAAAAAGAAGGATTCCGGTTCAAGGGAAACTTATCTCCCACAAAGCTCTGAAGCTCTCAAATCTGGTTTAAAGTTCCGGTTCAAAAAGAATTAATCTCTCGCAAGTTCGAGTTCTCAGAAAAACTAAAGGTTGCCAAAGAGAACTTGCTGCCATGATGTGCGGTTCGGACATGGGTATCCTGCCTTACGGTTTATCTTATTATGGTCATTTGGGGGCTTCCTGCTCATCAAGCATAGCTGTCGGTACCCTCTTGATCGGTGCAATGACAAAACCTATATGATCACTTGGGGGCTTCCTGTTCAAATATAGGTCGTATTCGAACCAAAGAGAACATAGTTGTCGGTACCCTCTTGATCGGCACACTGCCAAGCTCACTAGGGGGCTTCTTGATCGTATTCATATCATAGCTCAACCCCTTTTGGGTCCGACTTTGATCGTATTCAAATCAGAGTCATTAAAAAACTCTCAAGGTCATTTGGGGGCTTCCTGTTCAAACATAGGTCGTATTCGAACCAAAGAGAACATAGCTGTCGGTACCCTCTTGATCGGCGCAACGCCAAAGCCACTGGGGGCTACATGATCGTATTTGAATCCTAGCTTAACCCCTTTGGAACAGTTTACTGATCGTATTCGAATCAGAAGCCTCAATTTTTCTTTCTATTTGGCTTATGTTTTTGAAAGCAATCTTTTGAGTTTGTCTTGAGACTTTTTTACTCATATATGTGGTTTCGATTAACCGGCTTGACTTTGGATGATAAGTCACCATCATATAACAATCATAAACATTTGGAAGTTTTGGCTTCTAAAGATTGAGTTATCACCCTTACTGTTCGGGTCACATAAATCGGCAGTACAAATTCAATATCACAGTGGTTATATGTGAGATATTATGACTCGCCCTGTGGTAAACCACCCGGATTGATTTTGGATGATAAGTCGCCAACATATGACAACCATAAACATCTGGAAGTTTTTGGCTTCTAAAGATTGGGTTATCACGCTTACTGCACAGGTGTCATAAGCTGGCAGTACGATTCAATATCACAGGTATGATATTGTTTATACATGATTATGTTTAAACCGGCCCTAGCTATGGACTTTAAGGCGCCGGTATATTTTGGATTGCGCCATTGGAATCATGCGCTTATCAATCATTGGATTATTGCCCTTATTGGATATGGCGATGTAAGCCGGCAGTATGAGCCAATTTCTATAGGTACGTTTCCCTGATTATATAAATATGCGAGGTTGGATAACCCTCCCTGGCTTTTGATGTTAAGTCGCCAGTATGTTTAGGCTTGAATGGCCTTAATCCTAGTCTTTTCCATAATTGCATAAAGACTATATTATATTTGGGTTGTTACCCGCCCTGGCTTTGACGTGAAGTTGCCAGGGCATATGTTGTTTAAACTCTGTGCAGGATTTGCAGAAATATGACTTATATAAATGGTTAAGTTCAAGCTCATTATCAAAATTAATGCTTCAAAATGATTATCCATTCCGGATTTTCTCAAATGCTATAAGCCGCCAGGTTATGAAATTCCGGCTTACAATGAATGTGCATTAAGTCGCCATCGGCCAAGAGCCGCTAAGTATTTGAACTTCGGATCTACTTGTCAACCGATAAGGTATTCAAATTTCTAATAGCCAAAACTCGGCTGGATTTTCATGATGATATTGAATGATTGAGGTTTTTCATACCAGATTATATTATTCAAATCTTGAGTAGCCAACATGGCTGGATTTTTATTATGGTTATCAATATTATGATGGAGGTCTTTAAAGTCGCTTCAACGCAAAGGCTATTATTTTATCAATGGATATGATTTATTCTACAATAGATGGAATAGTCTCGAGTCGGTGCAGGCTTACGACCCAGCACTTGGGGGCAGGGCCGGCCCTGAGGGGGGGCAGGGGGGCGGCCGCCCCGGGCCCCAAGGTGGAGGGGCCCCCGAGTATGTATTTTCTTGCATTAGGCCTATTTTGTGGCTGAAGTAAAAAAAGATCATTGGTGCGGCTGGCCCATCGCCAAGTAGTTGCGGCTTTCCGATGGAGTGCCAGATACGATCGCCATAACTCACGCATCGACTTCGGGGATCCAGTCCAGGAACCTACGCATGCAGCAACATCACGCACGCAGCAGCCATTGCCTTCCCCCCTCACGCCCAGATCATCATGGCAGATGAACCAGGAGAGCTCGCTCAAGGACGAGGCTCGGATCTAACGAACGCGGTGCACGCCGGATCGGAGATCAGTGGCGGACCGGTGCTGTTGTTTGTAGTTTATAGAGGTGAGTATTGTCGGCCGGTCTACATCTTCCACTGTTGGTATAATAATTAATCTTTCTGGTTGTGTAGTTTAGTATTGATATTCATGTGGTGGTATAGATCTCAAAGGATCAAGCGAAGAACAAGGTTCTGGATGCTGGCGATTGATTTATATATGAACTGAGCAATGACGGCACAATTTGGTAATTAACTCTTAATTTAGTCATTTGCACAACCCGCTAGGTGGGAGTAACTTAATTTGAACTTTCTCGCAGCACTATAGATTTAATTTTTAAAGATATGAAGGTATTTAATTTGTGAAGATACGAAGGAATATTTTCTACATCACTCGTATGAATTTTCCTCATCTATCGAATTTCTCAGAGACTCCTATTTGTAGTAATAGTCTTACCATATAGTCACTTTAAGAAGTCAAACTGTGAACCCAACTATGCATTTTGGATGCAAATTGTTTTAAGATTTTTCATACAATAATATACTCCTGCGGTGGTTGTAGTTCAAGCATGACATTAAACAACACATTGCAACAAACATCATTGTCTATTTTCTCCATAGCCCATTATTTCGATGCTTATGTTAAGGGCGCCCATTTTTTATTTCGCCCCGGGCCCCCGAAATGTCAGGACCGGCCCTGCTTGGGGGCTACATTATTCAAATTGAGATTACATCAAAGATGCAAGTCCCATGTCACTGCCAGCATGCACCATGGAACTTGGGGGCTAATGCAAAGTCATTTTTTTGCTCACTTTATTGAAGACCCGACTCATCACATTGTAATGAGCCGATCCTTGGGGGATGCCAATTGCTCTTGCCAAAAATTTCAAAGTACACAAGCCTTAATCCATTATGTTGAAAGATCCACTACTCAGTTGGTCGAGAACAAAGCTCTTTAACCTTGTGGACGTGGGTTCAAGCCCCATGGAGGAGATTATATCATACGGTGTTATTATCAATAAATTATATACAAAGTCCCAGCTTAGTATTATCTTACTGAGCCGACCCTTGGGGGCTACACGTTGTTGTTCAAGTTTACATGGTTATATCTACAAAGTCCCTGCTCATTATTGCATAATGACCCTGCCCTTGGGGGCTACACTGGTTGAAGTTTTCATGAGCATAAGGCAATTACAAGTCTCAGGTTGCTGCAAGCATGACAACCCAACACTTGGGGGCTACAGGTGATATGCATGTAAGGGAGAAAAAAATCTTCAAATTCTCAATTTGGAGTAGACCAGATTAACCCGGTGTCTGCAACAATCATGACCCGACATCATTTATTTATAACCCGACAATTTTGGCAATCATAAATCGGCAAGATCTACATCTTTAAGCCGGCTGAATATCAGTTGAATATTTCAAGACCAATATTTTTGTCAAGTCGAAGCATTGAAGGCCGACTCAAATAGATTATTTCTTATAATACTTCTCTACAAGAGTCAATGTCAGCAAATTGGTTATGAAGCTGGCCTATTGACCCAGATTTTTTAGAAGAAGTGCCTGGATTTTTTGCATTGGCAAAGTTTGGACATATCTGTTAAAGGAGATTTGCTATAAGATCTTGAGCATGCATGTAGGAGGAAATGACAAGGACTTAAGGATGATCAGGTGCCGGTTCAGGAAAATATTTAACCCGGAACATAACCTATCAAGTTTGTTCTTGTGTTTATTTTACAGGATCAGTTTAACATGGATAAATCCAAATTAAACTGGGGGCTAATGTCGGGGATATACCCCGCGGTATGACCCGGCTGGAAGTATGACCCGGTCGGGCTTGGCATTTTCATTGGTAACTCACTGGTCTGACGACTCACGAGCCTGGCGACTCACAGATGGCCCTGACGGCAGGTCAGATAGAAGACAAGGCCCAAGGCCCAGAAGGCCGACTCATGCTACGGTGGGCCGGCTTAAGAGAAAAGGCATAAGGAATATTCTCCTACAAAGGAAGTAAGACTAGGAATCCACTTGTAATAGAGTAATCCTAATCCTACTAGGACTAGTCATGTAACCCGCCCCTTCAACTTATATAAGGAGGGGCGGGGCTCTCCAAAGAGGGACAAGCAACAAGAAACAATCAATAGGGCTAGACACAACTAGAGGAGAGCCGGTTTACAGCGACTCCCTCGTGATGATAATGAGACCTAGCCTCAAACAGCATGTAGGGTTGTTACCGGATGATGTTTCCCGGGGCCCGAAGCTGTCTAAACCCTTGTCTTGTGTTGTGCTTCTCGATTCCGCTCAACCCCTCTCAAGCTACCACATAGATGTGTTGGCCTCGCGACTAAGTCCTCACATTAGGACATCTGACGTGTTAATTCCACGACAAGTTATATTCGGTTCTCCTGACAACTTCAGAAGCGAAGAATTAATCTCCGACATCGCTCCATTCCGAAGCGGCTATCATGCACTGCTCGAAAGAGCGGCCTTCGCTCGCTTCAACGCAGTATCGCACTACGCCTACCTTAAACTCAAGATGCCCGGTCCACGCGGTGTCATCACAGTTAGCGGAAACACTGAGCATTCCTTACGTGCAGAAGAATATATGGCGGCTCTAGCAGCCGAACACTAAGCGGCCTCTTCAACCAGAATACATGATCGGTCGTCAAGACCACGGACATGGCTAGACGAGTCCGGTGCACCGCCGGTGGTAATAGCCCAGATAAACCTGAGCCGGGGTCTATAGATATACCCCCATAGGTGGTGCTAGGGGCTACAAACATGTAGCAAAGCCCATAGTTCGGCTTGACCCTATTAATATAACAATATATTGAATTTTCATGATTCATTGAGAATAACCAACTTATCACACAATTACCCTAGACTCTTTTACCTGAGTTTTCCATTTTTTGCAGATGACCATCGTGCTACACCCTTCCAGGATACGGCACAACGGAGACAAAGGCGCAGACGTGTAGTAGGGCCCCGCTCAAAGGTTTCTCTTTATATTAAGCCCCTGTGTAAACCTTCTTTAATGTCTCTTGTTGTTTGATATCCCCCGGGTACTCAATACACCCACGAGGGATACTGGCGTTATTGGCATTTCGCCACGTCAGATTAATGCGCGTACCTAGTAATTCGGGGTTCATTATTGAGGGCGTTACTCAGCCCAGTATATGCTACAAAGTCCGAATACCTTTGGGAGTGTTCGGCGTCGCGAGTTTGGCCTTATATGCATCAGCTCCGAATCATGTCTTTGGTCAAATGTTGGGTTTGCCCGGCTCCTGGGTTTTCTACCTTACATTCCGTTTTATTGGCTAAGGCTGCCAAAGGAGAACTACTGTGATTGTGCCCTGGTTATTCCAGACGAGCACCTCAGTAGAGAAAGCCGAAAACTGACTGTCATGATACAACGAGAGACTGGTCAACCACTTGATGACTCAGCGGAATCTTCGGGATTCCTCTGCATTAACGAAGGACTGGTTTCCCGGTCATGTACGTATGCACACCGAATTCAGATGAACACGGAAGTACCAGGAGCTATATAGTAGCCCCACTGTCAAACTCCTATGGCTAAGTGAAAGTGTTAAAGCAATATAGTCTGATTGCCTAGTTCGACATGCGATCACCTCCTTAATGGACCAAGACGTTGGATCAAGTCTGATTACGTGCCTTTTTCGAACACCCCCGCATTGTATGTGTGGGGGCTGAAGCCGACGAGTGCAAACTTTCAGGTTACATACGTACATCAACGGCCGCATAGGAGGCACTACAATACTTTCGGGCAAAAAGTATAAAAACAGTCTCTATAATGAAAATAGCATTGTTTTTACAATCAAGATAAATGTCACTCGAACATGATACTCTTCGAGCATTGAGCCTCTATTAAACGGGCGCCTTCTAGGACTTGCTCAAAAAAGTGCTCGGTCGGGTCCTGGCTTCCCGCCGAACCCCGGGTTGCAATGTCGGTGGCCTCCATATCCGTCCAATATGTCTTAACACGAGCAAGAGCCATCCGCGCACCCTCTATGCACGCCGACCTCTTCACAGCATCGATACGCGATGCAGCACCAAGGAATTGTTGCACTAAACCAAAATAACTGTCCGGCCTTGGCCCCTTCGGCCATAGATGGTCTACGACAGACCTCATGGCAAGTCCGGACAACCTATGGAGCTCGGCCCATGCGGCCATCCTTTCATTCAACGGCAGCGGACGTGTTGGGGAACTGAACTGCGACCAGAATAACCTTTCTACCTCATGATCTTTCCAATCTTTGAAAAACTCAGTCGCATCAGCAGTACTCTTTGCCAGGTCCACATACGCGTCTGCAGCACTCCATAACTGGTCCAGAGGAGCATACTTTGGATCTCCGAACTTCATCAGCAACAAAAAGGGCTTCCCAGCCGTGATATCTCCGGCTTGTCGAAGCTCCTCCCGTGCAGCTCTGATTTTAGAGCACGTTTCCTTGGCTACCCCAAAGGCCTTCTTCAGGTCAGCCGCTTTCTCTTGGCTCTCCTTTTCAAGGAGCTCATATCGGTCGGCGGCATCTCTCAGCTCAACAGCCATCTTGGCTATTTTATCTTCGTTCCGGCGATGACCAGCCTGTTCGGCTCTCAACTCTTCGGCTACATTTAGGGCAGCCGCATCACTTATCCTGGCTTGCTCTTTGGCTAGGGCAAATTCCGCCCGAAGGGCCTCCACGGCAGCAGCGCCATCTGCAGCCACAACATATTATAGATACTAGCATCATGCTCCTCTTAATATTAGCTGACAAAAAAAGATAAGCAGCACATACCCTGTGCCTCGTCAAGCCGCTTGTTCACAAGCGCGATGTCGGCATCCGCCACATCAAGCTATCGCCTTAGTTCGGCGAACTCAGCAGTCTGGTCAACCGCCGGACACTTAGCCGTCTGCACATAACGCAGCGCGATCATTACTTGGGAGTATGATCCTCCGTTTGCCGCCTCGGGCTGGCAACCAGAGTCTTAGGGGCTACTATCTACACAGAGCACACCTAGCGTGTGCGGTATAGCTGAAAGTTTACATATTTCTTTGCGTACCTCAAAGCCTTTGAGCAGGCTTGTAAAAGCTTCATTCAACCCACCTTTGGCGGATGAAATTCTCTCAAACACCGTACTCATTAAAGCACGGTGCGCCTTGGATATAGTCGCTCGCTTCAGAAGGCCCATCAGTGTGTTTGGCCTGGTGCCGGACAATCCCGGACTCTTCTTGTTGCTCTCCCTGGGAGCCGAATACTCCGGGCTTCGGGCGGCCGAAGCATTAACTTCTAGCCTTAGTGGATCAGTAGAAATCCTCTGTGACGACACCTCAGGTTCATCCGCCCCATGGGGCGTGGAGGCAGGAGGAGGCGTTTCTCTCTCCATCATCTCCGGAAGAAGGTCCCAGAAGAAGAACTCTGTTGAGAAGGACTATGATCCGGACTGCAAGATAGGTCTCGGTTATTATTCCCAGAGATAAAGCAGGACATACTTTATCACAATACCTTTTTACTTACAGCTTGGTGGAGGGCTGGCCTGTTGGCGGGCGCTGCGCGGTGAGGACGCCCTCTGGGGAAGGGCTCCCCGGCGAGGGTTTCTTCCCTTATTTGGACACCTCCGTTTCCAAGTCTTCGGTGGCGGCCCTTTTCTTCCCACGGGGGGAGGGAACTTTAGATTCACCTCCCCGATTATCCTCCTTCGTGGAGACATTAATTTGCCCGGTTTGGATGTGCGATGTATGAAGCTCGCTTTTAGCTTCTCTACTCTTCCCTTCATCCTTCCCCGATGACACTTGATATGGTGCACGTTTAAGCATCCTGGTTAATGCAGGATTCGGCAAGCCTTCGGGAAGCGGGGCCAGACACCTGATCCTCTCCACCTTATTTAGCCAATCCTGGCCACGGATAGTTTTCAGAATAATGTTATAATATACATGAACAGCGTGTTCGGTTGCAGAGTTACTTACTTTGGTATCTGGACGATTGTAGTTCAAGCCCACATCCTCGGTGGTGTCCGGACACTTTATTCGTGATCCGAAGAATAGCCGATACATCCCTTCGAGCGTCATGCCGAAGAAGTGTTGAATAGTTCACGGTCCTTCTGGGTTGAACTCCCACATCCGGAGAGGTCGACGTTTGCACGGCAGGACCCGACGGACTAGCATTACCTGAATTATTTTGATGAGGCTGACATCCCTCTCAAGAAGATCCCGAATGCGGCTCTGCAATGTCGGTACATCATTTGCAGGCCCCCAGTCCAATCCCTCGTTGACCCATGACGCCAGTTTGGGTGGAGGGCCCGAGCGGAAGGCAGGGGCGGCCGCCCACTTTGTGCCTCGGGGAGCTGTGATATAGAACCACCTCATAAATCATACACCTCCGGGAAGGAACCTTCTGGCCATGGGGCATCGGAGCTTTTGCTTATTATAGCGCCTCCGCACTCTGCTTGTCGCCCATCGATCACCTTCGGCTTTACATTGAAGGTCTTGAGCCATAGACCGAAGTGTGGGGTGATGTGGAGGAAGGCTTCGCACACGACGATAAATGACGAGATGTGAAGGATGGAATCCGGAGCTAGATCGTGAAAATCTAGCCCGTAATAGAACATGAGCCCCCTCACAAAGGGATCAAGACTAAAGCCTAAGCCTCGGAGGAAGTGGGAAACAAATACAACGCTCTCGTTGTGTTCGGGAGTGGGGATGACCTGCCCTTGGGCAGGAAGCCTGTGTTGGATTTCGGCGGTCAGATACCTGGCCTTCCCTGAGCTTCTCGATGTCCTCCTCTGTGACAGAGGAGGCCATCCACCGACCTTGAAGGTTGGGTCCGGACATGATTGAAGGTTTGAAGTGCTTAAGCCTGAGCTTTGGGTGTTGGAACTCAAGGTGGGGGAAGGAGCAAGCGTGGGAAGAAAGGGACGGGCCTCGGTCCCTCTATAAAGGGGGTGAATATCAAGCGTCCTCAGCGTGACCGTTTGGGACTTGCCTAAAATTCAGGAGTCATACCAACAGGCGTAGTTGGGTTACCCACACCCGTATTGATGAGAATCCTGCGATAAGGGGAACACGATCTCTGCTTCGACAAGACGTGCCAATAAAAACGCCTCGCAACACGTGTAGTGGCAGGCTGGGAAAAATGATTCGTAGTGACCAGGCTATGGCGTGATGTCACGCTAGGAAAAGCTGTCAGCAGATTGGATTTGTGGAATATTATGCTCTCTGCGGTGGTATGTGGAATTTATTTTGCAGAGCCGGACACGATTCATGTGTTTGAAGTTTATCTTGGAGTATTCGGAGATGGAACCCGCCTTGCAATGCCGAAGACAATCTGCGCGCCGGACTCATCGTCATTGAATCCTGGTTCAGGGGCTACTGAGGGAGTCCTGGATGAGGGGGTATTCGGACAGCCGGACTATATACTTTGGTCGGACTGTTGGACTATGAAGATACAAGACTGAAGACTTCGTCCTGTGTCTGGATGGGACTCTCCTTTGCGTCGAAGGCAAGCTTGGCGATTCGGATGTGTAGATCTCCTTCTCTGTAACCGACTCTGTGTAACCCTAGCCCCCTTCGGTGTCTATATAAACCAGACGATTTAGTCCGTAGGACAAGAACAATCATAATCATCACAGGCTAGCTTCTAGGGTTTAGCCTCTACGATCTCGTGGTAGATCAACTCTTGTAATACTCATATCATCAAGATCAATCAAGCAGGAAGTAGGGTATTACCTCCATCGAGAGGGCCCGAACATGGGTAAACATCGTGTCCCCAGCCTCCTGTTACCATTAGCCTTAGACGCATAGTTCGGGACCCCCTACCGAGATCCGCCGGTTTTGACACCGACAACGCCCACTTCAATTCCTCCTCTCGAAGAAGCTCTTTCAGCCTCATCTCCACGTCAAGTTTGGCATGAAGCTCCGAGGCTGGCAGAACTGTGGTTTCTGCTTTTACATCTAAGGATTGAATAAGGGTAAGCAGCCGTTCCTTTTCGACCTTATAAATCCCGCTCCAAATTACTGCCGAGCAATTGATAGAAAAGCGCATAACTATGAAGATATCTAAGGCAATGATCATGAACATAGGCATCACGTCCGTGTCAAGTAGACCAAAACGATTCTGCATCTACTACTATTACTCCACACATCGACCGCTATCCAGCATGCATCTAGAGTATTAAGTTCAAAGAACGGAGTAATGCATTAAGTAAGATGACATGATGTAGAGGGATAAACTCAAGCAATATGATATAAACCCCATCATTTTATCCTCGATGGCAACAATACAATACGTGCCTTGCTGGCCCTACTATCACTGGGAAAGGACGCCGCAAGATTGAACCCAAAGCTAAGCACTTCTCCCATTGCAAGAAAGATCAATCTAGTAGGCCAAACTAAACCGATAATTCAAAGAGACTTGCAAAGATATCAAATCATGCATATAAGAATTCAGAGAAGAACCAAATAATATTCATAGATAATCTTGTTCATAAATCCAAAATTCATTGGATCTCGACAAACACACCGCAAAAGAATACTACATCGAATAGATCTCCAAGAACATCGAGGAGAACATGGTATTGGGAATCAAATAGAGAGAAGAAGTCATCTAGCTAATAACTATGGACCCGAAGGTCTGTGGTAAACTACGCATGATTAATTAGAGAGGCAATGGTGTTGATGTAGAAGCCCTCCGTGATTGATTCCCCCTACGGCAGATAGCCGGAAAAGGCCCCAAGATGGGATCTCATGGGTACAGAAGGTTGCGGCAGTTGAAAAGTGTTTTCATGGCTCCCCCTGATGTTTCTAGGGTATAAGAGTATATATATAGGCGAAAGAAGTATGTCGATGGAGCTATGAGGGTCCCACGAGGGTGGGGGGCACGCCTACCCCCCTGGGCGAGCCCTCCTGCCTCATGGACTCCTCGTGGAGTCCCAGACTTCTACTCCAAGTCTTCTGGATTGCTTTTGGTCCAAGAAAGATCCTCGCGAAGGTTTCATTCTGTTTGGACTCCATTTGATATTCCTTTTCTGTTAAACACTAAAATAGGCAAAAAAAAGCAAAAACTGACACTGGGCCTCCGGTTAATAGTTAGTCCCAAAAATAATATAAAGGAGCATATTAAAGCCCATTAAACATCCAAAACAGATAATATAATAGCATGGAACAATAAAAAATTATAGATACGTTGGAGACGTATCAAGCATCCCCAAGCTTAATTCCTGCTCGTCCTCGAGTAGGTAAATAATAAAAACAGAATTTTTGATGTGGAATGCTACCTAGCATATTTATCAATGTAATTTTTTTATTGTGGCATGAATGTTCAGATCCGAAAGATTCAAGACAAAAGTTTAATATTGACATAAAAATAATAATACTTCAAGCATACTAACAAAGCAATCATGTCTTCTCAAAATAACATGCCGAAGAAAGTTATCCCTACAAAATCATATAGTCTGGTTATGCTCTATCTTCATCACACAAAGTATTTAATCATGCACAACCCTAATGACAAGCCAAGCAATTGTTTCATACTTTTGATGTTCTCAAACTTTTTCAATCTTCAAGCAATACATGAGCGTGAGCCATGGACATAGCACTATATGTAGAATAGAATGGTGGTTGTGGAGAAGACAAAAAGGAGAAGATAGTCTCACATCAACTAGGCGTACAACGGGCTATGGAGAAGCCCATCAATAGATATCAATGTGAGTGAGTAGGGATTGCCATGCAACGGATGCACTAGAGCTATAAGTATATGAAAGTTCAAAAAGAAACTAAGTGGGTGTGCATCCAACTTGCTTGCCTACGAAGACCTAGGGCACTTTGAGGAAGCCCATCATTGGAATATACAAGCCAAGTTCTATAATGAAAAATTCCCACTAGTATATGAAAGTGAAAACATAGGAGACTCTCTATCATGAAGATCATGGTGCTACTTTGAAGCATAAGTGTGGTAAAAGGTAGTAGCATTGTCTCTTCTCTATTTTTCTCTCATTTTTTTATTTGTGTCTTTTCTATTTTTTTTCTGTGGCCTTTTTTTAGTCCGGAGTCTCATCCCGACTTGCGGGGGAATCATAGTCTCATCATCATTTCCTCACTTGGGACAATTCTCTAATAATGAAGATCATCACACTTTTATTTACTTACAACTCGATAATTAGAACAAAATATGACTCTATGTGGATGCCTCTGGCAGTATACCGGGATGTGCAATGATTCAAGAGTGACATGTATGAAAAATTACGAACGGTGGCTTTGCCACAAATACGATGTCAACTACATGATCATGCTAGAAATATGACAATGATGGTGTGTGTCATAACAAATGGAATGGTGGAAAGTTGCATGGCAATATATCTCGGAATGGCTATGGAAATGCCATAATAGGTAGGTATGGTGGCTGTTTTGAGGAAGGTATATGGTGGGTGTATGGTACCGGCGAAAGTTGCACGGTACTAGAGAGGCTAGCAATGGTGGAAGGGTGAGAGTGCGTATAATCAATGGACTCAACATTAGTCATAAAGAACTCACGTACTTATTGCAAAAATTTATTAGTTATCGAAACTAAGTACTACGCGCATGCTCCTAGGAGGATAGATTGGTAGGAAAAGACCATCGCTCGTCCCCGACCGCCACTCATAAGGAAGACAATCAATAAATAAATGATGCTCCAACTTTATCACATAACGGTTCACCATACGTGCATGCTACGGGAATCACAAACTTTAACACAAGTATCTCTCAAATTCACAACTATTCTACTAGCATGACTCTAATATCACCATCTCCATATCTCAAAACAATCATAAAGAATCAAACTTCTCATAGTACTCAATGCACCTTATATGAAAGTTTTTATTATTACTATCTTGGATGCCCATCATATTAGGACTAATTTTATAACCAAAGAAAATTACCATCCTGCTCTAAAAGACTCTCAAAATAATATAAGTGAATCATGAGAGTCAATAATTTCTATAAAATAAAACCACCACCATGCTCTAAAAAGATATAAGTGAAGCACTAGAGCAAAATTGCCTAGCTCAAAAGATATAAGTGAAGCACATAGAGTATTCTAATAAATTTCGATTCATGCGTGTCTCTCCCAAAAGGTGTGTACAGCAAGTATGATTGTGCTAAACTAAAAAGCAAATACTCAAATCATACAAGACGCTCCAAGCAAAACACATATCATGTGGTGAATAAAAATATAGCCTCAAGTAAAGTTACCGATAGACGAAGATGAAAGAGGGGATGCCTTCCGGGGCATCACCAAGCTTAGGCTTTTGGTTGTCCATGAATTATCTTGGGGTGCCTTAGGCATCCCCAAGATTAGGCTCTTTCCACCCCTTATTCCAAAATCCATCAAATCTTTACCCAAAAACTTGAAAACTTCACAACACAAAACTTCAACAGAAAATCTCATGAGCTCCGTTAGTATAAGAAAACAAACCACCATTTTAAGATACTGTAATGAACTCATTATTATTTATATTGATGTTAAACCTACTGTATTCCAACTTCTATATGGTTCATACCCCCCGATACTACTCATAGATTCATCAAAATAAGCAAACAACACACAAAAAACAGAATCTGTCAAAAACAGAATAGTCTGTAGCAATCTGTAACCTAAGAATACTTTTCTAACTCTAAAATATCTGAAATAAATTGGTGAACGTGAGGAATTTGTCTATTAATCATCTGCAAAAAGAACCAACCTACAATCACTCTCCAGTAAAAAATGACAGCTATTCTCGTGAGCGCAAAAGTTTCTGTTTTTTACAGCAAGATCGCAAAGACTTCACCCAAGTCTTCCCAAAGGTTCTACTTGGCACAAACACTAATTAAAACATAAAACCACATCTAACAAGAAGCAAGATGAATTATTTATTACTTAACAGGAGCAAAAAGCAAAGAACAAAAATAAAATTGGGTTGCCTCCCAACAAGCATTATCATTTAACGCCCCTAGCTAGGCATAAAAACAAGAATAGATCTAGGTATTTCCATCATTGGCATGCAAACCATAAGTGGCTCTCATAATAGATTCATAAGTCAATTTAATTTTCTTCCTAGGAAAGTGTTCCATGCCCTTCCTTAATGGAAATTGGAATCTTATATTTCCTTCTTTCATATCAATAGTTACACCAATCGTTCTAAGGAAAGGTCTACCAAGAATAATAGGACATGTAGGATTGCAATCTATATCAAGAACAATGAAATCTACGGGCACATAATTCCTATTTGCAACAATAAGAACATCATTAATCCTTCCCATAGGTTTCTTAATAGTGGAATCCACAAGATGCAATTTTAAAGAACAATCATCAAATTCGCGGAAACCTAGCACATCACATAAAGTATTTGGAATCGTGGAAACGCTAGCACCCAAATCACACAACGCATAGCATTCATCATCTTTAATCTTAATTTTAATAGTAGGTTTCCACTCATAATAAAGTTTCCTAGTGATAGGAACATCTAGTTCAAGCTTTTCTTCATAAGATTGCATCAAAGCATCAACGATATGTTTAGTAAAAGCTTTATTTTGATTATAAGCATGAGGAGAATTTAACACGGATTGCAACAAGGAAATACAATCTATCAAAGAGCAATTATCATAAATAAATTCCTTGAAATCCAAAATAGTGGGTTCATTGCTACTTAAAGTCTTGACTTCTTCATTCCCACTTTTATCAATTTTTGCATCTAGACCAAAAAACTCTGAATCATTGGGACGCCTTTTAACTAAAGTTGACTCATCTCCAATCCCATCTTTATCAAGATTCATATTGGAAAACAAAGATTTAATAGGAGTCACATCAATCACTTTTAGATCTTCATCATTATTATCATCTAGATCTTTCGATTTAGCGGCCATCTTATTAACTAAGGTGGCTGGCTTATCCGAAATTTGGCCCACTAAATTTTCAAGGTGAGAAAACTGAGATTTCAAACCATAAAATTCCTTAGACATATCATCGAGCTCTTTATTCATGTATTCCATAATTTTTTTTGTTCTTTAAGCGCGTTTCTGAAGGAATTATTATGCTCAAATTGTAAAGACATAAAGCTTCTAGCGTTGTTTTCAATTTCTTCCAACCTCCTAAGGTGAGGATCAACGCTTTTTTGCAGAGCCATCAAAGCAAACAGGCACACTAACACCCAAGAACACAAGAAGCAAGCAAAAAGAGATGAACGGAAGAGGGGCGAAGAAAAGGCAAAGGTTTTTGAAAATCGTTTTAGAAGTGGGGGAGAGGAAAACGAGAGGCGAATGGCAAATAATGTAATGCTAAGGAGAAGAGTTTATGATGAGTACTTGGTATGTCTTGACTTGGCGTAGATCTCCCGGGCAACGGCGCCAGAAATCCTTCTTGCTACCTCTTGAGCATGTGTTGGTTTTCTCTTGAAGAGGAAAGGGTGATGCAACAAAGTAGCGTAAGTATTTCCCTCAGTTTTGAGAACCAAGGTATCAATCCAGTAGGAGATGACACACAAGTCACCTAGAGCCTGCACAAACAATCAAGAACATTGCAACCAACGTGATAAAGGGGTTGTCAATCCCTTCATGGTCACTCGCAAAAGTGAGATCTAATAGAGATAGTAAAGTAAATATTTTTGGTATTTTTGTTGTATAGATTGGAAAGTAAAGATTGCAAAATAGTAAACGAGATGCGATGTAAATAAAAGAGATGTAATATGATAAGAAAGAGACCCTGGGGCCATAGGTTTCACCAGTGGCTTCTCTCGAGATAGCATATATTACGGTGGGTGAACAAATTACTGCCGAGCAATTGATAGAAAAGCGCATAATTATGAAGATATCTAAGGCAATGATCATGAACATAGGCATCACGTCCGTGTCAAGTAGACCGAAACGATTCTGCATCTACTACTATTACTCCACACATCGACCGCTATCCAGCATGCATCTAGAGTATTAAGTTCATAAGAACGGAGTAATGCATTAAGTAAGATGACATGATGTAGAGGGATAAACTCAAGCAATATGATATAAACCCCATCATTTATCCTCGATGGCAACAATACAATACGTGCCTTGCTGGCCCTACTATCACTGGGAAAGGACGCCGCAAGATTGAACCCAAAGCTAAGCACTTCTCCCATTGCAAGAAAGATCAATCTAGTAGGCCAAACTAAACCAATAATTCAAAGAGACTTGCAAAGATATCAAATCATGCATATAAGAATTCAAAGAAGAACCAAATAATATTCATAGATAATCTTGTTCATAAATCCACAATTCATCGGATCTCGACAAACACACCGCAAAAAAATACTACATCGAATAGATCTCCAAGAACATCAAGGAGAACATGGTATTGAGAATCAAAGAGAGATAAGCCATCTAGCTAATAACTATGGACCCGAAGGTCTGTGGTAAACTACTCACGCTTCATCGAAGAGGCAATGGTGTTGATGTAGAAGCCCTTCGTGATCGATTCCCCCTCCAACAGATCATCGGAAAAGGCCCCAAGATTGGATCTCACAGGTACAGAAGGTTGCGACGGTGGAAAAGTGTTTTTGTGGCTCCCCCTGATGTTTCTAGGGTATAAGAGTATATATAGGCGAAAGAAGTACGTCGGTGGAGCTACGAGGGGCCCATGAGGGTGGGGGCGCCCTCCTGCCTTGTGGCCTCCTCGTGGAGTCCCATACTTCTACTCCAAGTCTTTTGGAATGCTTTTGGTCCAAGAAAGATCCCCGCGAAGGTTTCATTACGTTTGGACTCCGTTTGATATTCCTTTTCTGTAAAACACTAAAATAGGCAAAAAAAAGAGAAACTGACACTGGGCCTCCGGTTAATAGGTTAGTCCCAAAAATAATATAAAAGAGCATATTAAAGCCCATTAAACATGCAAAACAGATAATATAGTAGCATGGAACAATAAAAAATTATAGATACGTTGGAGACGTATCAGGAGGCGCCTGCACCACCTCACCCTGTGGCGACGTCTCGCGCTCCGGTGACCGCGGCGGCGTAGGGCACGAGTTCACGGCCCCCCATAGCGTCGGCCATGTCGGCGGCATGCACAGCCAGCTCCACCCCTGGCCCACCAGGCGCAGTGAAAGTGCAATCACGCCCTTAATATTATTTTGATGTTGATGACAATATACTCATAGGGGACTAACAAAGTTTGTCAAGTATATCTCAGGTTTTAGCCCCCTCAGAATCAACTGTGTGTGTGTGGATTATGATTTCACAAATATTTAACTTCATCAAGAGCAAAGAAACAAGACTATATTTATGTTTATTCTTGAGTATAGGGATCCCGCACTACTAAGAGGGGAACATGGGGTCTTGTGAGAGTCTTGCTCAATATCTACTTCAAACTCATTATCTGGTCTTCATCTCTGTCGGATGACCGGTACTCATTGGACGTCCGGCTCCTCCTATACAGAACCAAAACTTCGGACGTCTAGCAATCTTTCATCAGTGGCAAAACATCAGATGTCTGAAACTCTCCGATCATCTGGTACATTCTATAAAGTGGCAAAACATCGGTCGTCCAATATGCTTCGGTCGTCCGGTACCTTCTCCACCAAGCCTAAACATCGGACGTCCGAGATCCTCTGGTCATCCGGTACCTTCTATATCGTGCCAAAAGATCAGACGTCCGGTCCTTGTCGGACGTCCGGTGTCTACCATGCCTTCGGTCGTTTGTTGTGCATCAGACCTCCAATGATGCAGTGCTATTTGGGGCTCCAACAGCCACTTATTGAGGCATACTATAAATATATCTCTCCTATCTTGTGTGAGGGTTGACCGTTCACTTCAAACATCCTCAAGAACACATTTCTCTCTCTCTCTCTCTCTCTCTCTCACTCACTCTTCAACACCAAATCTTAGATGCCTAAGGGATTTGAGACCGTTTGAGAGAAGTTGTCCACCCAAGTGATAGATCCACTCCTTCCCCTTCTTTGTACCAAAGGAATTCATGATTTGTTCAAGTCTTGAGCTTTTTCCGCATTGTTCTTGTTACTCTTGGAGGTTGGAGACTCCTAGGCAGTAGGAGTCATTCAGAGGGGAATTGTTCATTGTGATTACCCTCGGAAAGTTTGTGAGGGTTTGGAGATCACCCCAAGGTTTACCACTAGTGGTTGAGAAATGCCTTTGTGGTGTTGTCTAAAAGGGAGAATAGGGTGAGCCTTCGTGGCGTTGGTGTGCCTTTGTGGTAACATCCACCTCTCTAATGGTGACGTAGCTTCCCTCCAAGGAAGTGAACATCGGCATACATCCTCGTCTCTCAAAGTCGTGGTTATCCCTAACCCTAACTTCCTACTTGTGGTTACTTGTCTCTTAGGCCTTACTTATATCATATTGTGTTTGCTTACTCACATACTTGTGTTACTTGTTTACCTTGCTTAGCTCTTAGGATCATGCTTGCAATTGTTAGGCTCACTTTCATATTCCGCTTTATATTGCAAGTAATAATTAAAATTTGTAATTGTACCTATTCACCCACCCTCTAGGCCCATATCGATCCTTTCAATTGGTATCAGAGCCTCATGCTCTATTCTTGTGGCTTAATTGCCCTAGGGTGAGATGAACCCCGATGGGACTCCCCTTGTTGCGGATCCAAAGGATAAGGGTGCGGCTTCCACGAAAGACAAGTCCTTCACTTCTGAGGATCTAGAATGGGTGCTTGCTAAGCAAAAGGAGGAGCATTATGCTTATCTTGATGCCTTGGTCCAAATGAGACTAGCCACATTGACCACGATGCTTGCACCACTTTCTGGTGGTGTGGCCTCGAGGCCAACTGTGCCTACTCCTTCACTTGGCCAACAAACTCCTAGTAATGAACACTCCAGTGTTCCTTGGCTTTATGCAAGACCTCAAGTAGAGAAAACAAAGTATAACCCTCAAGGCAAACCTCCTTTACTTGATGACACAACTGATTTTGCTTTGTGGATAGTTGCTATGTAGGATCATCTTCGATATGGAAATGATGAGATGTTGGAGATCTTGGAGTATGGTTATCAAGTTGTAGACCCGAAGAATCTTACACCAAGAGAAGTATATGACAAGCATCTCAACGACACCGCAATCATGTGCATAAGGAGAGGTATGACTGATAAGCAAAGGAGACCATGCATACACATCACAAGTGCCAAGGAATTATGGGATAGCATTGTGAGGACCAAGACCGGTACCTCCACTCTCCGGCTTGCTCAATATGAAATTGCCAAGGGTCAATTGCAAAACTTTTGTATGGTGAAAGGTGAATTCCCCACGCAGCTCCTTGAGCGTCTCATGACTCTCACCACCGACATCGAGACTTGTGATTGTGAAAAGACACAAGATGGATTCAAGACTAAACGATTTCTCGTGGACAAGTTGCTTCATGCTCTTGCTCCATATCATCACCAAATGGTGTGGGACATAAGACAACACCATGGATTCAAGGAAATGACCCCGGATGACATCATATACACGTTCAAACTATTTGAAGAATCAAAGGCAAATGCCACAAAACATCTTGCCATGCACGGTACCCCAACATCAAAGATCAATCTTGCATTGAAGGCCAAGCATGTATGTGAAGAAGAGCAAAGTGAAGAAGAAGATGATGATGATGATGAAGATGGTGATGAGATTGACTCCGATGAGAGCCCTTCATATGAATACATCGCCCTCTTTGTCAAGAAGTTTAGCGTGGGAAAATTTAAGGGAAGATTCCAGGAGAAGAAAGTGAGAAAATGCTACAACTGTGAAGAAACCAACCACTTCTCCAACGATTGCCCTTATGAGAAGAGAGAAGATAAACCAAGGTTTCCTAAGACCTTTCCCTCGAAGAAGTTGCCAAATCCTTTGAAATTCAAGCTCAAGAAGAGAGAAGGGAAAGCAATGGTTGCTCATGAAGAATCCGATCCGGATGATGTTAGTGGTGTTTCCAGAGTAGCTCAAGATTCTCAAAACACTTTGAGGCTAGTCAACAAGAGTGGTGATGTTGTCACCTACAACTATATGAAAACTATAAGGGCAACGCTCACAAGTGCCTAATGGAAAAGGCCGTGGTAGAAGATGGAGAGGGTCAAAAATCTCCTAACAAGGTCAAGGTAACCCCATGATCAAACCCTCCTCTTTTCACTCCTACTCCTTGTGATGACTATCTTGATGCGGAGGATAATTATGATGATGATATAGATGATCCTATGCTTGCTAAACTAAATAAGTTCATGTGCTCGCTCAAAGGAAAGAAGCTCACTATGTTTCGTATGCTTATGGAGATGGTGAGTAAGCACACCATCACCATTAAGGAACTCGAAACCCTTGTCACCGAGGAAAAGGAAAAATATAAAATCCTTGAATGGAAAGTCCAATATGAGGAAGCACGAAATGATGAACTATGCATGAAAATTTGTGCTAACATTGATGTTCATGCTAAAGAGCTTGCCTCCTTGAAAAAGGCTAAGGACTTTTGCGAGGAGTTGATGAATGATAAAAGTAAGCTTGTGGAGTCTCATGCTTCTCTCTCTAAGGATTATGAGCTTCTATCTGTGTCCCTCAAGACTAAGGAAGAAGAGCTCACTCTTCTTACAAAGAGTTTTGAGACACTCAAGCTTACCTATCTTGAAACTCTAGCCAAGGCTTACTCTTCTCCTATTATCAATGTTGATGCTTGTACTACTAACTCTAGTGGTGACCTAGCATCTATTCTTGAGGAAAATCGCTTTCTCAAGGCTCAACTTGAGAAAGGACTCATGACATGTGCTCAAGGACAAAAGAATCTTAATGAGGTATTGAGCCAACACAGGTGTTTGCCAAAGAGGGGCTCGGGTTTGACCCAAGCACAAGCAAGAAGACGTCCTCCCAAAAGTGCACCACTCCTCTAAAAGAAACATTTGTACGAGAAGGACACAAGGAGAGAGGTAAGGTTGTGAGTGGGAAGGCCACTAGGGGCATGTCCACTCTCAACAAGCCAAAAGAGTTCATGCCTCCATCCTATGTACTCCGTAAAACTAAGGATGGAGAAGTTTATGCAAAATTTGTTGGTCCTCGGAATGCATTCTGGTTCTATGCTATTGGGGTCCCCAAGACCCTTGTGACTAACTTGAGAGGTCCCATTGCAAAATGGGTGCCTCTAACCAAGTCATAATTGTGTGTAGGTTGCTTTCTCTGGTGGAGTAAAATGGGTGATCGATAGTGGATGCACAAATCATATGAGCGGAGAGAGCAAATTGCTCTACGATTCCATGGAAGCTATTCAAAATTTATGAGCATTATGTTTGGTGGAGGATCAAAAGGATAGGTACTCGGTTTGGGCAAGGTGGCTATCACAAATGACATGTCTCTTGCAAATGCCATGGTTGTCCAATCCCTTAAATATCATTTGCTTTCCGTTCGCCAATTGGCTTTTGTTGGTTATGATACACTCTTTGGACTAATGGGTGTGAAAGTCTTTAAGAGAGGTACTCTCGAAGTGGCTTTTGTTGGAGAGTTGGATGGCAACCTTTACACTGTTGATTTCTCGAAAGAGAGCACATTCCATGCAACTTGTCTAATGGCCAAGGCCGACAAGGGGTGGCTATGGCATTGCCGGCTAGCCCATGTTGGCATGATAAATCTTCAAGATCTCTTAAAGGGTAATCACATCCTTGGACTAACCAATGTCTCTTTTGAAAAAGATCATGTGTCTAGTGCATGCATAGCCAGAAAGAAACATTAATCAAAGCACCCACCCAAGAAAATCATGTCTACTTTAAGGCCTTTGGATCTCCTTCATGTGGATCTTTTTGGGCCTCCTTCATGGGATAGTCTTGGTGGGAAAAATTATGGGCTTGTAATTGTTGATGATTACTCAAGATATACATGGGTGTTTTTCCTCAAGTCCAAGGATGAGACAAAGATCACCTTCATTGATTTTGCCAAGCAAGCACAATGCAAGTTTGACAAAGAAATCTTGTCAATAAGAAGTGATAATGGCTCTGAGTTCAAGAACTATACCTTGGTAGAATTTCTTAGTGATGAAGGAATTGAGGATCAATATTCAGCTCCATACACTCCTCAGCAAAATGGTGTAGCCGACAGGAAAAACCTTACACTTGTGGAGATGGCAAGGTCCATGTTGCATGAGTACAAGTCACCACATAGTTTTTGGGTCGAGGCTGTCAACACTGCATGCCATGCATCAAACCGACTCTTCCTCCGCACCATATTGGAAAAGACTCCATATGAGCTCCTAATTGGGAACAAGCCAGATGTCAAGTACTTTCGTGTATTTGGGTACAAGTGTTTCATCCTCAACAAAAGAGAACGGTTAGGAAAATTTCAATCCAAAACAATTGAGAGTATATTTGTTGGCTATGGATCAAACTCTCACGCCTATAGAGTCTACAACAAATCCAATGGATGTGTTGTAGAAACTTGTGACGTGGTGTTTGACGAATTTAATGGCTCCCATGGGGAGCAAGTTGATCTAAGTGATGTAGGTGAAGAAGATTCTTCTCAAGATATTTTGACCGTGGGTGTTGGTGCACTTCTTCCAATGGAACAAGAACCTCATGATGATGAAGAAGAAGATGGAAGCTTCACACATCATCAAACTACTTCAACACCCATACCACCACAAGCTCCTATTGCTCAACCAATGCCCTTAGTTCAAGTACAAGAAGATGATCAAGTCCCTCTTCATGATAATTCTCAAGAACAAGATCATCATCAAGGGCAAGAACAAGAAAGTGCAATCATTGATGATGAACCTCAACAAATGCAATATGAAGAAGAAGATCTTCCACCACACATTAATGATCCATATGTAGAGGATGTGGATGATGGACATGAAGCTGAACCTCGCGAAACCCTAACCTCCATCATGCCTCGTGTGGACGGTCGTGTTGATGTTGATAAAATTCTCACCGGCATATCGGAAGGTAGAGTCACTCGTAAACAATTGACAAAATTTTGTGCTCACTTCTCGTTTGTGTCTGGTGTTGAGCCTCTCAAGGTACAAGATGCATTGATGGACAACAATTGGCTCATTGCTATGCAAGAAGAGTTGAACAGCTTTGAACGCAACCAAGTGTGGTCATTAGTCAAGAGGCTGACTACAGAACACAATGTCATTGGAACAAAATGGATTTTCAAGAACAATCAAGATGAGAATGGTGTAATCATCCGCAACAAGGCAAGGTTAGTGGCACAAGGGTACTCACAAGTTGAAGGTTTGGACTTTGGTGAGACCTTTGCTCCCGTTGCCCGTCTTGAATCTATTCACATCTTACTTGTTTATGCTGCTTTCAATGGTTTTACTTTACATCAAATGGATGTGAATAGTGATTTCCTTAACGGTCCTCTACAAGAAGAAGTATATGTATCACAACAACCTGGGTTTGTTGATCCCGATCACAAAGTCTATGTGTATAAACTTCATAAGGCTTCGTATGGCCTCAAACAAGCACCTCGTGCTTGGTATGGTCATCTTAAGAAGTTTTTACTCGATGATGGTTTTGTGAGAGGGGTGATCGATCCCACTCTTTTCACTAAGAGGGACAAGGGTGATTTGATCTTATGCCAAATCTATGTAGATAGGTCTTGACACGAGCCAAGCCGAGCCGAGTTCAGTCTGAGCTTGCCTTTGGCTCGCTTTAGGCAAGCCGAGCTCGGCTTGCCTCGTTGGTTGAACGAGCCTGTTTTTGGTGGCTCAGCTTGTTTTTCCACTGGCTCGGTCTAGCCCGAGCAGCTCGTCTGTGCACTACTAATGTGTGTACAAGCCTATGCAGTGTGTGCTTGTGTGCGTCGGGCCAGCGGACGCTTTGCTAGGCACCATAGGAGGGATGAACAGCGGCATTGTTGTGTCCGCCATCGGTGCCAAGAGCAAGCTCTCCAGTGTCCGGCTTGGCGAGGACGACGACGGCATCCGGCGTGGCAAGGAGGATGACAGATACACTCTACATGATCAAGCAGAAGCATTCATCTATCCATCAATCTAGCCCCACATCCACCCATGCATCCCCCGCGTGCGTGCGTAGCCATGCAGGGGAGCATGTGTGTCATCTGCCGTTCGTGCGCCTGTGCAGGGGAGCGCGCATGAGTGCCGAGCGTGTGTGCGCCAGCTACTGCTAGGGATGGGAAGGAAGGAAAGAGTACCTGCTCGTCACCTTCAGCGAGACACCAGGGGAGGCGCGTCTGCCTGCGTTCGGGGTGGTGAGGAAAGGCCGTGTCCACCTGCGTTCAGGTTGGTGAGGAAAGGTCGCATGCTCCCGTCACCATCGGTCCAGTTTTGCGGTGCGGCGAGGAGATGTATGGGGCGGCGCCGAAAGAGAAAGGAGAGACTCTGCATCGCTCGTGCCCTAATGCGATGATGGCGGATGGGAATTGGGCTGGGCCTCGAGCGAGTCGCTGAGTTGGACCAGGCGAAACTCGGCTCAGCTCGGTCGGGAATCGGGCCTCATTTCACCAACTTGGCTCGCTCATTTTCCTATCGAGCTGAGCTGTAACAAGCCAAGCTGGAGCAAGCTTCGGGCCATGCCGAAAAGCTCGCTCGGACGTCCAGTCCTATATGTAGATGATATCATTTTTTGTTCTCCTAACATTCATTTGTGCAAGAAGTTTGCGGCTTCCATGACCAAGAACTTTGAGATGTCACTCAATGCGGATTTGAAATTCTTTCTCGGATTCCAAATTCAACAATTTCAAGAAGGAATTTTCTTGTCTCAAGCAAAGTACCTCAAGGATATTCTAGAGAAGTTTGGCATGTCAGATGCTAGTCCATGTAAGACACCCATGCCAACCAAAATTGTACTCATTGAAGACAGAAATGGTATCCCTTTCGACCCATCTACTTACCACTCTATGATTGGTTCATTGCTTCATCTTTGTGCATCTAGACCAGACATCATGCTCAGTGTATGCATGTGTGCTAGATTTCAAGCTTCCCCTAGGGAAAGTCATCATAAGGCAGTTAAGCATATTCTTAGATACTTTGTTCACACCCCAAAGTTGGGTCTATGGTACCCCAAGGATGCTAAGTTTGATCTCATTGGGTACACGGATGCGGATTGGGCTGGAGAAAAAGTGGATCTCGTAAGTCAACCTTTGGTGCATGTCAATTTCTTGGAAGCTCCTTGGCAAGTTGGCCCTCGAAGAAACAAAATTGTGTTGCCCTCTCCACTGCCGAAGCCGAATACATTGCAACCGCCAGTTGTGCAACTCAATTACTATGGATGAGGCAAACTTTGAAGGATTACGGTATCACCTATAGACATGTGCCTCTTCTATGTGATAATGGAAGTGCCATCAATATTGTTGAGAATCCCAAAGATCGTACCTGCACCAAGCACATTGATATTAGGTATCATTTCTTGAGAGATCATGTGGAGAAGGGTGACATTGATATTGCTCATGTTGGTACAGATATGCAACTTGCAGATATTTTCACCAAGCTATTGGATGAAGCAAGGTTTTGTAAACTTAGGCATGAACTTGGTATCTTGGAGCTTGACAACATTATGTGAAATCTAGTACCCATCCATGCATTCACTTCATGTCTTGTTTAGATGTAGGCATATGTTTAGGGGGAGACACTCAACTCATGAGTACTCACACTCTATATAATGCATAAATAAAACAAACACTCTCAAAGTTACCATGTTCTTCAAACTATGGTACTTTAAATGATGGAGTAGTGTTATTGAGCCCAAGGACACTATCTTCGTGGCATCACGACACTTATACTCACACATGGTGGCCTATTGGCCACCAACTCTCCTCAAAAGAGAGGATGTCCAATCATGTTTGGGGTTCTTATCATGTGTGTCTAGTTGCTCACCATGTGGTATCTTACATGTCTGATATACCCATTCTTGTATTTTCCTTCCTCTAGAAATTTCGTGTGCTATCTGCCAAAACTTTTGCCACGGGTTGTCCGACGGTTCTTGGACGTCCGATGACTCACAGCTTCCGGTCGTCCGACATCACTTAGCTGTCCGGTTGCCTGTGCAGAAATTGTGCACCGCCCAAATCACTCCCTAGGTCTCGGACGACCGAGGTTTTCCGGTTGTCCATCGCCTGGCACGTCCACCAGTGCCCAGACGTCTGACCGCGGTCGATCGTCCGATGTAGTTTGCGGTTCACATAAATACTTCGGGGTCGGGCTATGTGTTTGCCCTATCCTATTTTTTCCCCTCCCCATGACTGAGTCCGTCGCCGCACCGCCTGGAGGGTGATTTTTTCCTCGCTGTCGCTTGGGGGAGCTGCTTCGCCGCGCCCCCCTCCTCTCCGTCACCCCTCTTCCTGATCTGGTGCCTCCTCCTGCTTTGTTCCTCGGTTCTCTCTCTCATGTTCGTCAATCATTCATGCAAACGGTAGTGATCCCCTTTCTCTCTTGGATAATCTCTCAGGTGAGGTTCGTTCCACGATGGTGAAATTCAAGCACACCGCTCGCAAGGATGCAGGGGGTACCTCTGCCCACGGTAATTTATGTCCTTTTAGTTTCAATTTTCATCATCTTCGTCTTCGTACGTGCCAAGGGCTCACTATGATTTGTCCATGTTCCCCTCCCCTTGGTTTTAGCCTCTCGTCAAGGTGGTTCTGATGACTCTCAGGAGGAGTTGCGTCCATGCAAGCATGCTGGGAAACATGATGTGATCAAGGAGTCCTCCTCTTTCGAGGGCTCTGACTATGAAGAAGAGATGGAGGAGGAGGAGCGTGGTGTGCAAGTGACGTTTTCGTCCCTCCCCCGCGGTTCACGCAGGGCCACTCACATAGCTACTCCTCCTCCCGATCAGCCGCATGCCAATGGTCGACACATACCCCTTGAGGCTCCTCAACTTCATGGGTGTATCCTCAAGGATTTTACCAAAGTGCCCAAGCATGCATATCTTAAGTTCTGGCATGATGTTGATCAATTCGAAGTGGTTCAAGACTCTCTGGATCAACGTTTTCGCACAAATGTTTAGGCAGATATCTACACCTCTGTTGTCCTCCCAAAGGGTCTCTCTCTGCACCACTTCATTGACTTAGCTCATATTCGGAAACATCCCATGAAGTATTCGAGTGCCATTGAGCTCATTGAGTCATCCAATCTTGTTGCTCCGTTTGCATTTCAGCATGATTTTAATCAGGCTACTATCCATCAGTTTTATGCCACCTGCTTCTTTGCTCCTAACAAGACCGCCACCCAGATGACCTCTGACACTGATCTCACTGCCACTTATGCTCAATTTGTCGCTGCTCTTGGGTTTCCAGACAGTGGATTGAAGATCCATAAAGATGACCCAAATCACAAACCCAAAGCAGTTGAGGCTTGTGGCTATCTTCTAAAGGAGCTTGATGAACTTACTAAGGAGGAAAAGATGAAGGATCTAAATCAATTTTCAATTTGGAGATCTCCTTACTACATCATCTACCAATGTGTCATTCATCCCATCTATCCTAAGATGGGTGACAAGGGATCTTGCAACAGCTATTGCATCAATCTTATGTCTCGCCTCCATGAGTCTCCCAAAGGCAAGATCAATGTTCCTCATTTCCTATGGCATGAAATCCGTCTTGGTAGCTTTCAGTATAAGCGTGCCTTTCCTCATGCTCCATTCATTCATGCTCTTATTGAGAGTGTGGCTCCATTATCCCTTGTCCGCACCCATGTGCATGAGAAGTGGATTATTCCTCCTCACACGGCCAACGATTTTGATCCAAAGGGTACCTCCAAGTCTGCCCCTGCTCTTAGGTCTGCCGCTAGGTCTCATCCTACTACTGCCAGCTCAGCGTCCTTTGGGCGTTTTGCTCCTTTTATCGACAAGGCTCACTCTGCCATGATGAAGGCGTTCTCCTTCAACTGCACACACAACCATGATGTTGTCACTCGCTTGATCACTTCCAAGAATGCCTTGAAGTCTCGTCTCCGTGACTCTGGGGCTACTGATGTGAGTGATCTTGAGCATCTTTCGGCGGCTCCTCCTTCTGACTTTGGTTTTCCTTTGGGGCCTGAGTGGGCTGATTTCCTCGACGATGCTGGTGGTAGTGGAGCTCCTGATGATGATGATGATGATGATGACCTGTGATTGTCTGTGGTTCTCTCTGTCCCTTTTTGGGTAGTTGTTGCCAAGGGGGAGAACTAGTACTAGCTATCTATGTTGTTCTTATGTTGAACCATTATACCTTGAGTGGGTGTATGACTTTATATCTATGTCTTATGCTATGATGTTGAACCACTATGTCCTATGAATGATGAGATATTATGATACTATGGTGATGTGCTTATATGATGATGGTTTTAATTCGAGTTTTTGTGATATTTTACTCATATATTCTAGATGGTTGTCTCTGTGAGGGCGAGCTCTCCATATAATGTTTGCAATAATTATGTTTGAGAGGGGGAGCTCTTAAATAAATGTGTCTTAAAGCATAGAGCAACCTTATTTCTTTTGTACTATGTGTATATTGTCATCAACTACCAAAAAGGGGGAGATTGAAAGTGCAATCATGCCCTTAATATTATTTTGATGTTGATGACAATATACTCATAGGGGACTAACAAAGTTTGTCAAGTATATCTCAGGTTTTAGTCCCATCGGAATCAATTGTGTGTGTGGATTATGATTTCAGAAACATTTAACTTCATCAAGAACGAAGCAACAAGACTATATTTATGTTTATTCTTGAGTATAGGGATCCCGCACTATTAAGAGGGGAACATGGGGTCTTGTGAGAGTCTTGCTCAATATCTGCTTCAAACTCATCATCTGGTCTTCATCTTTGTCGGACGACCGGTACTCATTGGACATCCGGCTCCTCCTATATAGAACCAAAACATCGGATGTCCGATATTCACTAAACGTCCGGCAATATTTCATAAGAGCCAAAACATTGGACGTCCGGAACTCTCCGATCATCCGGTACATTCTATACAGTGGCAAAACATCAGTCGTCCAATATGCTTCGGTCGTCCGGTACCTTCTCCACCGAGCCTAAACATCGGACGTCCGGGATCCTCCGGTCATCCTGTACCTTCTATACCGTGCCAAAACATCGGACGTCCGGTCCCTGTCGGACGTCCGGTGTCTACCATGCCTTCGGTTGTCCATTGTGCATCAGATGACAGACGCTGCAGTGCTATTTTGAGCTCCAACGGCCACTTATTGAGGCATACTATAAATATCTCTCTCCTATCTCGTGTGAGGGTTGACCATTCACTTCAAACATCCTCAAGAACACATTTCACTCTCTCTCACACACACTCTCCAACACCAAATCTTAGTAAGGGATTTGAGACCATTTGAGAGAAGTTGTCCACCCAAGTGATAGATCCACTCCTTCCCCTTCTTTGCACCAAAGGAATTCGTGTTCTGGGCAAGTATTGAGATTTTCCCCATTTTTCTTATTACTCTTGGATGTTGGAGACTCCTAGGCGGTAGGAGTCATTTGGAGAGGAATCGTTCATTGTGATTACCCCCGGAAAGTTTGTGAGGGTTTGGAGATCACCCCAAGGTCTACCACTAGTGGTTGAGAAATGCCTTTGTGGTGTTGTCTCAAAGGGAGAATAGGGTGAGCCTTCGTGGCGTTGGTGTGCCTTCGTGGTAACATCCACCTCTCTAACAGTGATGTAGCTTCCCTCCAAGGAAGTGAACATCGGCATACATCCTCGTCTCTCAAAGTTGTGGTTATCCCTAACCCTAACTTCCTACTTGTGGTTACTTGTCTCTTAGGCCTTACTTATATCATATTGTGTTTGCTTACTCACATACATGTGTTACTTGTTTACCTTGCTTAGCTCTTAGCATCATACTTGCAATTGTTAGGATCACTTTCATATTCTGCTTTATTGCCTAAAATTGCTAAGTAATAATTAAAATTTGTAATTGTACCTATTCACCCCCCCTCTAGGTCCATATCGATCCTTTCACTCGGGTGGAATGCAACGATGGGCTGCTCCTCCAGCACCTCCTCCTTCACCTCCTCCCTCATCGCCAACTCCAACATGGCCACGTCACCGGCTACAGAAAGGGCAATCATGGTCTCCAAGACCTCCCATTGGCGCTCATCGTGCGTGTTCATGGAGTCATCCATGACACATTGAAAGAGCCGGGCCTCCTCCTCCTCTGTCATGCAAGGAGGTGGTGGTGGCGACGGAGAGGGCGAAGGCGACGACATCGGCGTGATGCCGCGCACCCATGTACACCTGCGCACGTGGGGAGGGCTCAGAGTATGCACATGATGCTCATGTGGCCGCCGCGGCCCTGATGAGGTGTCGAGAAAGAAGGACACGTGCTGCACGTCGTGCTCATCCCAAAACCACGTGTCCCAGAGGGCAGAGTCGGTGGCATACCTGGGGTCATAGTAGAGGTCGTCTGGCAGGAGGCGGTGGCGGCGTTCGATCTCCTCGCGACGGGCATGGCCACTCATTGGGACCGGCGGGATCGGCACCCGATCCGCGGACAGATGTCAGTTATTGGGGAGGTGAACATCGCTCTAGGGGAATAGCGTCCTCGTCTCCCAATAACGCCAGCAAACATCTGTGTGGATGTAGTGCCGGTCGCGCTCGCCATCGGCCGTAGGGGCGATGGCGAATGCGGGCGGCGCGGGGGCCCTCTATGGGGCGTTTCATGGTTGTGATGCGGGCTCATCTTTGATGCCGCGGCAGCGGCGGCCCAAGGACGAGCCAACCTCGTGGTCGCGCGCGCCCTTGCGGCCGGTGTTACACCATGCCATGGCTGCCTGGTGGCCGGACGGAGAGCTCGAGGAAGGGGAGAGGGAGAGCTATGATTTTGGGAGTGTCGGGTTTCGAGGAGGCAGCGCGGACTGGAGTGGGGAGTGTGGACTGCGACCAGTCCACGGCTTCCCATTTAAGAAGGACGACGACCGTTCGCCTAGGCGGATGACAGGTGGGGCCGACCATGTGTGCACATTTATGTTGGGCGGGGGGAGGTAGGTGGCTGCTTGCCATGCGGCCCCAATGCGGACGAGCGGCATGTCCATTTGCTGTCCGCCTGGACCCAAACAGGGTGCATGCTTGCGCTTGAAATGGGTCGGTCCAGACACAAAACGGACAAGATGGGTCCATGTCGTAGCACGCTGGGCCATGGGGTCTGTGGAGTTTGCCCCAAACGGACGGGGCCGGACGAGATGGGGCCGCGCGCTGGAGTTGGCCTTAGAGCAGCTAACGGAACCTAGGCCTAGAGGATCTCTAGGATCCCGTGAAAATGGTCAAACCTTGGTATTTATGATACAAGATCCTAAAAAATAAACTAAGATCCTAAATAGATCATGTAAAACAACATAAGATGCGTCTAGGTAGCACCCGGGCGCCTGGATGGATACCAAGCAGCTGACCAAAAAGGTAATACTTGGTGCCCCCACTGACAGAAAAGGAAAGTACCAATTACGTACCGCTCTCGTGCCAAAAAAGGAGCTACGAACCACCGCCCCTGTGTGCGACAGCTGAACATGGGGGTCACGTGCACCCGTCCTTCCCTCCCTCCCCACCCTTATCTGCCCCTGGTCATCTTCTCTACCTCCGCACCATCTACTTCTTCCCCACGAAAGGAAAACCTCCATCGGCAGAAAAGCCATGGCGGCTCCAATGAATTAAGAAGAGAGGAAGAAGAGACAAAGAGAGGGGAGAACAGAGGACCCAAAAAAAAGGTGTAAGAAGAGAGAGGAGACAAAGATCGGAGAACTTACCAGGAGGGTAGAATACCATGTGAGAAATCTCCCTTCCTCTGATTTCCTTCTTCTTCCAATTCCCCTTCACCTGAACTGCCTAGTTGTCCCTTTTGGCTGCTTTCCTTAAACGGACAAATCATGGAGAAAGTTGGCGTAGTCATGGAAAGACAAGGAGTGTGTGCGGGGTTTTGCACAGAATATGTGTAACCACTGTATGTTGGTTTGGTGCAACTAAAAAAATTACAGATGCCAATCGTAGCCACACTCTATGCATAAAAAGTGTACTAAAAAACAAGAAAATTGACTTGGGGGAAGTTGCACCAAATTAGATGCAACTTTATGCTGCTTTCGTGCAACTATACCAGTTGCAGCATACGTACCATAACGTGTGCAAGAAAAAGTATTCACACAACATTTACTAATACATAAAAATTTCTTCCAAAGCAACTAGTCCTGACTTGAAAACAATCTGATCACAAAAACACAAATGAGGAAAATAAAAGCTATTCTGGCTAATAGCTAAACAAATATCCTACAAATATTGTTGTCAGACAATTGTTGTAGTTCATCATCTCATCTTTTGAAGTACGTTTTGAAGTATTAGCAGACCTAGCCTATTATGTTCATTTGCAGTGATCTGCCATTTCATTTCCCTCCTGTGAGACCTCCACAAGGTGCATGGAAAAAATTCCTGAGAAATCAAAATTGTGCAATTTTATGGCACTTTGTGCAACTTGAGTGGATCATCTGTGCAACTTTTTTTTGAACACAGTACAGACGCAAGCGCTCACACTACAAAAAAAAAGACACATCCGTGACATTTTGGGCCGAATGAATTTTTTTTCTGTCATACATATGACACTTCTATGACGATAATTGTGACAAAACCTGGTATCATCATAGATGTGGTGGGCTCCTACTTCTATGACAAAAAATCATGACAGAAAATGGGCTTTTCGTCCTGGGTGGGCCGGAGACGCAGCTGCATGACATTGTTTGGGCCGTCCATGACGGAAAAAACCGTGGTAGAAGCGAGGGGGAGGAAAATTTCGGGGAGTTCCCGGTTACTGTGGGAGGTCGGGGGCCGAGCGATGCGCATTTCTCTCATACACGTACGCGCGTGTGTGCGAGGCGTTGGCTCTAACTGAACCCGAGTGAGGCGTTGGGCTCTAACTGAACCCGAGCGGTTGCACTGCAGGCTACGCGTTACTGAACCCGAGCGATTGATTCCTTCACTACTGCTGCTAACTGAAGCCGATTGATGCTACCTCTCTGGATGAACAGTGAGCGTTGTGGGGGGGTGGATGAACAGTGGGCGGTGGGAGTGGATGAACAGGACCCGTGGCGTTGCCTCTGGATGAACAGGACCCCGTGGTGTGGAGGGCTGGATGAACAGGACAACCCCATGGAGGGCTGGATGAACAGTAGATGGTGGAGGGGTGGATGAACAGTAGTCCGTGGAGGGATGGTTGAACAGGAGCCCGTGGAGAGGGGTGGTTGAACAGTAGCCGGTGGAGTAGCGCACGGTGGAGGGTAGATGAACAGGAGCCCGTGGATGAACAGTCGCAGGTGGAGGCTGGAGGAGGTCGACGGTGGATGAGCAGTAGCCCGTGGAGGCTGGAGGAGGTCGACGGTGGAGATGAACAGTATCCCGTGGAGTCCCGTTTTGCGGTATGCCACACCCCTCCCGATGAACAAGACCCCCATTTCGACCGTAGCGCTCCAACACAAGTCCGTCTCGTCCGTTTTGCGGTACGCCACACCCCTCCCGATCAACAGGACCCCCGTTTCGATCGTAGGAGGTTCGTTTCATCCGTTTTGCGGTACGCCACACACCTCCCGATCAATAGGACCCCCGTTTCCATCGTAGGAGGTCCGTTTCCTCCGTTTTGCGGTACGCCACACCCCTCCCGATGAACAGGATCCCATTTTGAACGTGGCCGGTCGAACACAAGGCTATTTCCTCCGTTCTATGGTACGATAGGCCTCGTTTCCATCGCTTGTTCCGTCCAAACCCTCCCGATGAACACGACCACCCATTCCGTTCCGACCCAGCCGGTTGGCTCCCCATGAACAGGACAACGATGTTGTTTCTCTGTTCCGACCCAACCAATGTACACGAGTCCTGGTCGTACGTATATATGCGCGAGTAGGTGTTCGAGACCCCACCCGTATGTACACATACGTGGTCGTATTTTCTTTCTTGCACCCTGGCCGCTGTACGTATGTGTACATGCTACGTGCGCGCCTCTACTACGACACGTGTGCACCTCTACTACAACACGTGCACGCCTCTACGTCCACCAGTATGTACGTACACGTTCGCAACCAGAACGACAACGCTACGTACGCTTCGACCAGGTGGGTCCCGACTGTCAGGCACTTCCTTGCGTGCGAAGATGTAGCTGGTGGGTCCCAGCAGTCAGGGGGGCGAATCATTTTTCTTTGGCCCGGGCGCACTTCCTTGCGTGCGAAGGTGTGGCTGGTGGGTCCCAGCAGTCAGGGAGGCGAATCATTTTTTTTTCGGACGCACTTCCTTGCGTGCGAAGATGTAGCTGGTGGGTCCCAGCAGTCAGGGGGGCGAATCGTTTTTTTTTTTGGACGCACTTCCTTGCGTGCGAAGATGTAGCTGGTGGGTCCCAGCAGTCAGGGGCGAATCATTTTTTTCGCGAATACGGTGGCCCGTCCGGTGAGTCCCCGCTTTCAGGTGGAGGAAAATTATTTTGCGCGTAATAAGGAGGCACTTCCGATGGTGTGGCGTACCCAGCTGTCAGCTTCTCCACGTACAGTCCACGTCCGATGGAAGTCGTTCCTTGACCATGTTGACCACGCCGCGCCGAGAGCACCACGGCGGTGGACGACGGCGAGGCCTAGGAAGGGGACGACACGGAGCCGGGGAAGACGCGGCAGTGGATGCACACGCGAAGAGGAGTACGCGGGTTCACTGGTTCGGCTGCGCTGCCATCGCCGCAGAATAACAGGGGATGTGGGTGAGTGGAGGGATGGCCTGGCCAGCGGTGGGAGTAGTAGGGGGCGATGAAGCCTCTGCGGCAGCACAGGAGGCAGGAGCAGGCGGCATGACCGGCGCTGCTTTGGGCGGCTGGAGCAAGAAGACCAGAGGTTCAAGATGCACGACGGCCGTTGGATGGACATCGTACGGTCACTGCAGCTAGAATCGTTTATATTGACTAAGTTGACAAAGCCCTTGGTACGTCAACTTAGTAGGCCCACATGTCAGCTTCCGAAACGGTGCGCCCTAGATGTCAGGGGGAGGAATCATTTTTTGGGCGGGTGAAGCTAGAATATCCGAGATTGAAGAAGAAGCACGGCATCTGTTGGATGGACATCCAACAGCCACTGCTGCTAGAACCGTGTGTTGACTATAAGTTGACAAAGCCTTGCATACGCGTCAACTCTGTTTTTTAGGGGACGCATCAACTTAGAAAGGCCAGAAGTGTGTGGCAGAGAACTTATAGCCCATTTGAGATTTGTAAGAATGTCCAGCCCATTTTTGAATTCTAATGGAATTTACTACAACCCATTTACAGTTTGTTAAAAGTACAGCCCATTTCAACCAACCGTTCAAAATAGAATTCAATAAAATTTCCCACATTTTGATGGGATCCGAAATATTTTTATCCCAAAATTTCTAGTCAGATTAAATACAATTTCAATATAAATTTATATTACGTAAAAATCCAACGAAACATTGCGCTCGCAACAATTAATGAAATTAAAAATTTCAATGTCCAAAAATAATATTTTATAAAGTAATTACGTGTTTGGTGTATTTTTTTATAGTTACTGCCCAGTTTTCATAATTACATCCCATTTATTATTTCTTAAAGCCCATTTTCTTTTTAAGCCTAATGCATCCCTCCTAGGAAAGATTTGCAGCCCAGCGGGGCGGAGAATAGCAACTTGACCTTGCCTGGGTATTCCTAAAAAAAGTATAGCTGGGCTAGCCATTTTCAGCTTGAAAAAAAATAATATTTGGCTGGATATCTGGCCTGGGCTAGACGGGCCACAGCCCGCCCAGTTAATACCTGCAGCGATGTTTTCGTTGTTGTTTAGAGGAGAAAAATTAATATCTGGGCTAAACATTGAAAAACTCTACAGTGCTCACACCTCAAAAACACAAATACTTCTCAAGCTGCTTGGTCCCAGCTGTCGGCCGCTTCTTGTGCAATTCTCTCGTTTATTGACTACATAGGTTGACAATGGTGTGGGACCGTGATGTCAGGAAACCAGGAGGAAGCAAAATAAATTATAGTTTTATATATCTATATCTATACTACTTATTATATATATTTATATTTATTTTTTATTTTATATATAGTGTATCAGTTTTGAGATGGATCAAGAGCTTCAATTATAATCGTTGGTCTCCAAAATCCAAGGGCTAAGATCAGCCGGATTCGCCATGAACAGTAGAGTGGTGTTGCCTCTGCTGTGTTCTAGAATATTCACGTGGCCCTTAAAGGGGAAAAAAGGCCCATATGTGATGCCTCATGGGCTATATTTTACGGCTTGAGCGCATGACGACTTGAGCCCAGATAAGAAGGTTTGGGAGGAGAATGGGAAGAAAAAATAATAGAGTAACATATAGTTTTTTAATGAACCTCCAGTGTTTTAGATGTGAATGTACACTTTTTTGTATGAATATTAAAAACAATTGTGGGTGGAATTCCATTTATCAAAATCACTTCATTATATTTTTTTTGAGTCACACTCCAAAATCACTCCATTCTCTTAAGACGTGCATTGCACGTGCATACATACTAGTAGTATATAATAAGGAGGCACTTGCATACGTTAGGCTATGGCCCTGGTGGGTCCCCATTGTCATCCTCTCCAAGTAAAGTCATCTCCTCGCCCGCGCGCGCTTTCTGCCCGAAACAGTCAGCGCAGCCCGCCCCGCTTCCCGGTGCAGGCGATTGCTTCGCCTTCAAACGACACAAGTGTCGTCCGTCCGTCCATCTGCCGCCCACATTAATGATACGCGGTTGCCGAGGCGGCTACTCCGGCGCCACACGCCCATCCCTCTGCCGCCCACCATTGCTATATAAACTGCTGCGCCGGCCATAGCCGCAGTCATCCGCATCCGTTCCCTTTCTCCTGTCCACACCACTACTGCCCACCATGGCTTCCTCGCGCTCCAGCGCTCTTCGGGACGGGCGGACGACAGACCACAAGGAGATGGCAGCCATTGCTGCCAACCGGCTGGCCGGCAGGAAGCCGAAGGACGACGACGTCCCAATGGAGAACATGGTAGTCGATGATCCGGCGCCAACCCCCTCCTCCACGCCATCGTCGCCGGTGTAGTGCACCATGACCATCAGCGAGGCCCGTGCCGAATATATGGACACAGTGAGGCAGATGCGTGAGGAGCAGTTCCGGGAGGCGCAGGCCGACATCGCCTACAACCACCATCTCCTCCAGGAGCACCTACAGGCGGAGGAGCAGATCACCGCGGAGTGGGTGGAGCAGGCGCGCTGCTCGACTCGTACCGCTCCGCCCGCAAGGGCCGCCTCAAGCGCTGGCGGTACCGCATGCGGATGGCAGAGGCTGCGGCCGCCTACAAAGAGGGCGATGAAGAGGGTGAGGCGTTGTTTGGCGAGACCGAGGACAAGGCAGAGGACAATGCTGGCTCCAATGAGTCACCTCTCCGCTGGCGTTGACGAGGCCCTGCTCCGCCGAGGCCCCACGGCGCCAACAACGAGGCAGAGGACACCGCCGGCTCCGCCGAGGCCCCGCCCCGCCAACAACGAGGCAGAGGACATCGCCGGCTCAGCCGAGGCCCCACTCTGTCGGCAACGTGGGGGAGGATTTCCACCGCTCCGCCGAGGCGCCGCCCGCTGGCAATGAGACACAGGACATCGTCGGCTTCGCCGAGGCCCCGCCCCGCTGCCAACGAGGCCGCGCCACATAGAAAACGAGGAAGAGTAGAACACGGTAGGTCGCTGCCGCTCGGGTCCAAGTAAGGCCACCGCTGCTACCCTCTAGTTGAAGCCAAGCTAGGCGGGTTGACCATTGACGGCCGGTTAGCTTCTTGGCGGCCACGTGGAGTCGGAGAGCTGCGCTGGAGAAGAACGCTTCTTCTACTTAACTGCTGGTGCAGTTCGCTGACTGACATGTTGGCCCAACAGGCCACATGTCAGTTACGCAACTACACCTGCAGTTAAGTCACTGAAGCTTCTGTTCGGCTCAGCGGGACACCGGTGGGTAGCTTCGGTTAATTAATTATACCTCCAGCGCACCCCTTTTTAGTTGAAGAATGTATGAAATGTAATGAAATGCGTCGTGTTTATATGAAATCTGACCGTGTATGAATGAATTTATTTCGATTAGTTCGAATTCCTGTATCACTGGCATTGGATGAACATGCAAAACAATACGTAGTAGCATTATTCCCAGGGTGATCACCTCGTTTGCAGCAGTTTCACATGTACTCCCTCTGGTCCTTTCTATATAAGTTTTGTCTGCAGTCAAAGTATCTCTACTTTGACCAATCTTATACAAAAAAGTATGCACTTTCACAATGTGCAAAGTAAAAAGGAACAGAAGGAGTACAAAGAGTTTGAGCAGCTTTTTAGCGTTTCTGTACATTGCAATCAAACACACAGGGCTGGCAATTCATAGAGATCATTCAAAACAATCGATGATTATGCATCTCAGCGACTCACATGTCAGAAGCAATATTTACTTCATAACTAAAGAATAAAGAAAAAATTGATCGATGCTGCTGATAGCAAGAGCGTCCCATTCAAAAATATCAAACGCGTGTCTTAAAATCAATGAGCAAAATTTGACAAGGTTGTCCCATTCCAAAATATCAAATGCCTACTATTGTGGAATGGGCAGGGTTTGCCATCAGTTCGGACATTGACATGGCACCTCGTGCTAAATAAACCAGTTGTTCTTTTTGTGCAGTTCCACCAAAATCAACCAAATTCGCGCATAGCTTGTATGATTTCGCCCTTATATGTTGCAACGCCTTGAACTTATCGACACCTCCTTTCTTGCAGTGGAAATGAATGATTCGATGTATTCATGAACATTTTGTGTAGTTCCCATTGAAATCAAGCTGATCACCACTATTTGCACAAATACAAAAAAGTGATTAGTATAAAGCAAACTGTACTATGAATTGACAGTTTAAACAGGCACCTACATGGTCCATGTAGAGCACACTTGTAGAAAAATGGAACTCACCAGAAAGAATCCTAGAACAACATTGTACTCGCGCATCACAGCAAAAAAATGGAGATTTGTCAGTCCTTCTGAGCTGAAGTTAGTTTGGTCTTGTGGGGAGTAATGTAACCATCCTTCAACTGCTCCTTCTGATGAGAATCCTAGAACAACATTGTACTCGTGCATCACAGCAAAAAAATGGAGATTTGTCAGTCCTTCTGAGCTGAAATTAGTTTGGTCTTGTGGGGAGTAATGTAACCGTCCTTCAACTGCTCCTTCTGATGAGAAGATAGACAGGGCTTCTTCATCCTAGCATAATCGAAACTAGTCACTTCACTTACTCCATATTCTTCTTCAGAGGAAGATGATCCTGTTGTGCAAAGACAAGAGGACAACTAAATGCTAGCATCCCTATTTGCTCAAAAAAAAGGAAATATTTAAAACAACACAGATGAAGCACTTCTCAAGGACAATACCACTTTTTCATGACAGTATCTAAACAGTAGCACAACACCAATAGAGATGACAAAGCTCAATCATATGGATGAATTAGTGGGTGAGTACCAACCTTTGTCAGGAGGCTTATTGTGTAGAGCATACAGATCAAGCACTTCTCCGAAACCATCTATTGATATCTACTATGGTGGCCATGCTTACTATATACCCCTCGATTAGTTTAATGTTTCCAACATATTTTTGTGCAGTTCCACTAAAATATATGGTATCTTCAAAGAAGATCCCTGTTTGCACAAGTAGAGATAATTACGTATTACATTAAGAGTGTCATCAAATCATTGGCAAAACAATTGCTCGTTTCAGCCATAGCAATAAATTAAGATGAAAAACTATATCATTACTTGTGTCATCACAGTTCCAGTGCTTCATTACAGCACCGAGAGTTGATTTTTGTTTTTCCGCTTGTTCTTCCCCTTCATCACTTGGTTCAATAACAGACAAGCTTCGCCTTTAATGTAAGATTTGGCATGTCAATTAGGGAGCACAAGTATAGCACTAAACAATGACATTAATTTTCTTATGAAAGCGGCAAAATACAGGCCAACAGTTGTGAAATATCCTTATCTTACCTCAGTGGGATATTACGATGCACATACAGATTGGAAGTCTTGTCTCCATTTGTGCAGTTCACTAAATTCAAGCAACATTATCATACAAGTAGCACAACATATGAAAGCACACTGCAGAATCATGTGAAAGAAGGCTAGTACTGACCTCTCATGATGCGGAATTCAAACAACTCACAAGAAGAAGATCTGAACCAAATTTGCCAACATGGATGGGAAGTAAGATCTCCTCTTGTGCAGTTCCACTAAGATCAAGCAATCAAGCAACATTGTCGGTGTGACATTTTGGTTGAACTGCACAAAACACTCTTAAAACAAAAGTGTTTTGTGCAGTGCAACAAAAGGTCACAGTGGCAACGAGGTGAAGTAGATAACCCTGTTTACACAGAGGTGCAAAGGAAACAATTAGTGGTCAATAACGGTGGATGACACAGAAGCCAACAAAAAGAAGCATCTACCTTATCTAAACGGGAAAGAAAGCGACAGTAGCATTTCTCAAACGGTGGCATTGATTAATATTAACATAGAGATTATATTAACAATAAAATTCATTGAACATGTAATTTGCATTTAACTGTGGCATTGCATCAATTTTCCAGCGGCATTATTATAGGGTGTTTGTTTACAGGGACATTTTGGTGTAGGGACTAAAAAAACTCCATGTCAGTCCCATCTAAACCGAACATGGGGGACTTTTAGGGACTAAAAGTGGGCATTTGGGACTAAAAAAAGAAGACCTCGAGGGAGTCTTTTTGGGACTTTTTCCAACAGTTGCCCCTGCCACGCATCGCACCTTGTCTCTATTAGTTCATTACTAGGGCAACATGGTCTTTTAGTATGTCATTTAATAACCTCTAGTCCATGTTTAGTCCCTGGAACCAAGCAGGTAGGGACTAGGGAGTTTTTAACCAAACAGGGCCTTAGATTAACAACAGCTAATGAGTTGCATGGGATAGTGGATGCACCAGCACCATGTGCATCTACCGATGTACTGTGGTCATCCACAGTCTGTTGCAACAAAGAACAAACAACCAAGGAGCATATTTGTGTTGGTCCCAGTTTTTTTTATCTTTAGACACCTTTCCCTATGTGAGCGCAGCAAATCTAGTCCTGCTGAAACTCTACAGCCTTGTCCCCCAAAACAAAAGATCAGTTCGTTACAGATGTGCATACTGCATTTGACATTGTTTTTTCCTTTTCGACCAACGTAGGTGCTGGATAGCCAGTCTATACTAGTACTTTCGCCCCTTCCTTTCCTCTTTGAATCACGTCCTACATTTATGCGATACAACTTTCCCCACTACTTTCCCCATTCCTTTCCTCTTTGAACCACGTCCTAGATTCATGATATACAACTTTCCCCCTTCATTTCCTCTTTGAACCACGTCCTAGATTCATGCTATATACAACTTTTCCCACTACTTTCCCCCACTCCTTTCCTCTTTGAACCACGTCCTAGATACATGGTATACATGCAGCTAGAGCAATGCATGTGGAGTAAGTAAATTATACCTTAAGGTTCTTGGGGCGTGGTTCGGTGGGCGACGGGACGGCGGCGAAGAAGAAGGGGTCGGAGGCCCTCCCGCGGCACCGCTGGGTGAAAGTGAACAGCTGCGCCGGTAGTGGATTCCCTCCCTCGCCGACGGTGACAGCGTTAAGCCTCCTTCCCTTCCCGGCGGACGGATCCTGCCGGCTCTTTGAGCAGCAGTGAGGGGAGAGAGAGGCCAACGAAGTCTTGTTTAGATCTGGAGAGGGCGAGAGAGTTTGAAGAGAGCAACTACAAGCGCTGAGGCTCCAGCGTGTATATATATATACTGGAGAGAGTGTGTGAAGTGTGCAAACCCTAAAAAACAAGTGCCGAGGCTACAGCTTATACGTGGTGAGGTGATTATACGGTCACTACGGTCACTACGAGCTCGTATAGCTCCGTATCCATCCATTTTGACCAGTCAAAGAATCCTCCTGGCACAAATTATGCTCAAGTGTAGTTATCGTACCCGAGACCTCAAGTTTGATGAGCGAACAGGCTAACCAGCTACACAACTTCCCGTTATGTTCAACGAGAGGAAAATAACCTTTTATACATTCCTGCATTCGTGTGACAAGCATGCCGTGTTTTTTGTGTGTGTGTGTGGGAGTCATTGGGATTTCAATCATAATCGTGTCATGTGGCTTTGGTGGTAAAACTATCCACAGTGGTGCAGAAATAATGCAGCCTTAGTCACCTTACCTCTCTCCATGTAGTACATTGGGTCCCACCAGTCAGAGGGTAAAACAAACAAATTAATAAGAAAAATTAAAAGCGCCAGCGGTGTATCTTACCTCACACATCTCGCTACTGCTCGGGAACACTATCCAATTGATCCCTTTGTTCGCTCACATACTATTTTAAGTGAATCCTTATTATAATATGCACACAATTTTGGGCACTTGTATTCGACTTAAGTCAGTGTGCCATCATATCTCGTATACTTACTACTCCCTCCGTCTAGGTGTAATAAGTCACGTTAGAAGGTGCAACGGGACCAAGGTGCGCGCGCGCGCGTGTGTGTGTGTGTGTGTGTGTGTGTGTGTGTGTGTGTGTGTTTGTGTGTGTGTGTGTGTGTGTGTGTGTTTAACAGCATGTGTGTGTTAGAGAGAGCGACAGATCGACCTACTCCTACAGAGAGATGGTGTGTAGTATACGATTTTAGCCGCGAGAGTCGTTGCATCCTCCCGTTTGCGGGCGTGTCCGGTAGGGACATGCGGACAGCTGCCACACCCGCTCCTGACCAGCCGGGCCCACCCAAAGCCCCTCCATCGCCCGCGCGCGCTTCCCGCCCGAAACGGTCAGCGCCACTCCAAAGAATCGGTGTCGCATTCATGCCCGGGCAGAGCGGACGCGACCTCTCACTGGCGCAAGAGTGTTGGTTGCTTCGTCCATCCAACTTACTGCTGGGTCTATGTGATTTGACGGCTCATTGGTCTTTATTACTGAGGTGGTAGAACTGCTGGATGTCCCACGCTTTCGGCAAAAGGAGGTACTCCCTCCGTCTAGGTGTGCAAGTCATGTTACGAAAACCAAATAATCCCAAAACACTTAGGCGTGGTGCATTAACTTCTACATCGTTTCTTGTTTCTTCACATATCATCCAATAAGAGACGAGGGGTGTGCATGCTTTTAATGACTTGAGACTACCAAACACGACATGCAGTGGTTAGTTCATTGCATGCAATGCTATTAATTAGCAAATAAACGTCACTCTAAGGTCTTTCGTTTTCCCCTTCTCCTTGGTCATGGTGCACAAGCTAAGATGACTTACTCACCTAGACGGAGGGAGTACTACTAGATTACAATTTTCTCCATTCTTACAGTGGAGGAGTGCAAGAGCAATGAAAACACGCAGGCTCCGCGCGTTGCCGCGGAACAGCCGTATATCTCTCTGCACAAAATTATCGATTTCATAGAACTAAAAAAACTCTATAACCGCATGACAAATGTGGTAGCCAAACTAAATAAACTCCCATCATCATTTGGATCATCCCACGTAAGGAAAAAAGATCAGCCAACTCCACTGCATAATGGGATTATATTTTTCTTTTTGACATGTTAATGGGACTTAAAATCTCACTTACATGCATGCTACCGGTGCATGCTTGCATGCAGACATGTTGATGTTATTTAAAACCCACTCACATGCATGCCACGGTATTTCTGCATAATTGCATGTGGCTTAGTGTGGAGCCTCTCAACATCTAGATCAGACGGCTATTATGGACTGATTTAGTTCATCTAACGGCTACATTAATTTTGATGATGTGGCTCAAGGAGAGGATAGAGAATTCCTAGTAGTGGGGGCTAGCTATTACTAGTAGATAAGTCTTTGTAGAGATTCCACTACTTGAACTACATACGGAACAAAATGAATGAATCTACACTTAAAATGCATCTATATACATCCGCATGTGGTTCATGGCGAAATCTCTACAAAGACTTATATTTAGGAACAGAGGAAGTACTAGTATAGTACGTACTGTAATTTATCAGCGAGATAAATTTGTACAATGCTATGAAGCTTCCAGCTTTTGTTACATGTATCTTGCGTCCAAGGTTGCCCGTTGCAACATTTCATAAAATACAAAGGAGACTAACATGCATGCTATTACATCTCAATGATTGACAAATCATAGCCAATATGTACTCCCTCTGTTCCAAAATAAGTGTCTCAACTTTATGCAAACTTTAGTACAAAGTTGTACTACTACTAAAGTTGACACTTATTTTGGAACAGAGGCAGCTAAAGAAAAAACGATCCATGCAGTCCCTAGCCCTTGAACCGTAAACCCTAACCAGGCTTAAATTTGCTGGCAACGTTCGAACTTCCTAGAAAATGAAGTTTGCAACCTTTTGACCATCGGATCATTTTGTGCAGTTTCACCAAAATCGAGATGAGCATCCCTATGGCAAAGAAATTGAAGAAGCGTGATTAGAATAAGATTACTGGGACTAGTTGATTCACAAATACAGTACGTAGAAGCCAGTAGAGGTATGTGCGGGGCAAAGAAGTAGAGAAATATCCACATGGAGTGATATGGGCAGCTGAAGCAGTGGTGCAAGCCGGCTGTAAAGGGAGTTGTACCTGAGGGACGTAGCTCAACCTTGAGGAGGGCGGCGGGAGGCGGCAACTGCCCACGTCGCGGCAGTGAGCAAGGGACGAAGGCAACCTCACCGGCTTTGTGAGAGAGAACGGTGGGGACCCCTGATCGGGATGTGCCGATAGTGGGTTTTCGCCGTCGGCGACGGCGACCGCATCTACACTAAGCATCCACCCCTTCCCCCAGCGGACGTGATCCACCGGGATGTTAGAGATGTGGCCACAGTCGTTTTGTGCGAGAGAGAGTGTGAAGAGAGCAACCCCAGCAAGCAACCGTGTAGGTTGGCCCGTCCTGACTATGTATATAGTGGAGCGGTTTCCTTTTATCTCCATATGAACCTATCATATTGTGTACATGCCATTGAAGAAAAAAAAACTTTATTTATAAATGACGCGGAACCTACTACTCGTTCTCCTATAACCTTGCGCTTGGCATCTCCAAAATATTAATCTTGTGATTGGATCTTCGCCTCTTCGGGAAGTCGAGCAATAATGGTAGTGCAGTATATATAGTTCTGGGTATATGAGAATGAATGAATTGCTGCACGTCCACCACGTGGGTGAGGGTCGAGGGGCGAGGGAGAGTGCTACATACGGAGCAAAATGAGTGAATCTACACTCTAAAATACGTCTATATACATCAGTGTTTGGAGTATGTACTAGTAGTTCATATTGAAATCTACTAAAGGACATATATATTCCAAACAATATGATATAATCTCTATAACCAAGGTATTAGTAGGGACGAGGAGTAAACGGAGGGAGTAGTAATATTTTCTCCTCGTCCTGCGAGCCACCGCGTGCATGGGCGAGGAAGCGGGCATAAGGCTGAGCAAGCTTCACCTCATCTTGCGAGCCACCGCGCCCGTGGGCGGGGGAGACGGCGTACTAAGCAAGCTTCTCCTCGTTCTGTGAGTTGACGGGACACATCAAAATTACTCCAGTGTATAGAGCATTGCCTCTAAGATAGGCCCCACATGGTTTGCCTCTTTTTTTAATTTAACATAACGCGTCAAGTCGCAGTTTGTTTGTTCACCCGTGGTAGACGATCCTCCCTCCACCAAGTGGACAACCAGTACACGTGCCAAATTACCATGTGGGCTGCCTTTTTTGTACAGAAATGAGCTCCATCGTGTACCTGCGCGGGCGTGGTTGGGAAAGAGACGGGAGTACGTGCGCCGTGCATGCACCTCTTCTCTTCGTGCACGTCCCCCACCTACGTGGGTGTGTGTGAGAGATAAGAAGGAAATGGTCACTGGAAGCGGAACTGCCTCGAAATACTTGGCAGATAAGAAGGATGGCAAAGTGAACAAAGGTATATTTGATATACATGTTATTGATGTGTTCCTTACTAATGCTCATAGTAGCACCTGGGTATTTGATACTAGTTCGATTGCTCATATTTGTAACTCTAAATAGGAGCTACGGAATAAACAAAGATTGGCTAAGAACGAGGTTACGGTGCGCGTCAGGAATGGTTCCAAGGTTGATGTGATCGCCGTCGGCACGCTAGCTCTTTATTTACCTTCGGGGTTAGTTTTAGACCTCAATAATTGTTATTTGGTGCCAGCGTTGAGCATAAACATTATATCTAGATCTTGTTTATTGTGAAACAGTTATTCATTTAAGTCAGAGAATATTGGTTGTTCTATTTATATGAGTAACATATTTTATGGTCATGCACCCTTAGTGAATGGTCTATTCTTGTTGAATCTCGATCGTGTAGTGATACACATATTCATAATATTGATGCCAAAAGATGCAAAGTTGATAATAATAGTGCAACATACTTGTGGCACTGCCGTTTAGGTCATATTGGTGTAAAACGCATGAAGAAACTCTATACAGATGGATTTTTGGAATCACTTGATTATGAATCATTTGATACTTGCGAACCATGCCTCATGGGTAAGATGACTAAAGCTCCGTTCTCCGTGACAATGGAGCGAGCTAATGACTTATTGGAAATAAGTCATTCTGATGTATGCAATACGATGAGTGTTGAAGCATGCGGCGGGCATCGTTATTTTCTGACCTTCACACATGATTTGAGTAGGTATGGATATATCTACTTAATGAAACACAAGTCTGAAACATTTGAAAAGTTCAAAGAATTTCAGAATGAAGTGGAGAATCATTGTAATAAGAAAATAAACTTTCTACGATCCAATCACTGAGGTGAATATTTGAGTTACGAGTTTGTCCCTCATTTAAAACAATGTGGAATTGTTTCAGAACTCACGCCACCTGGAACACCACAGCGTAATGGTGTGTCTGAACATCATAACCGTACTTTATTAGATATATGGTGCGTTCTATGATGTCTCTTACCGATTTTCCTTTATCATTTTGGGGTTATGCATTAGAGAAAACTGCATTCACGTTAAATAGGGCACCGTCTAAATCCGTTGAGACGGCACCGTATGAACTATGGTTTGGCAAGAAACCTAAGCTGTCGTTTCTTAAAGTTTGGGGATGCGACGCTTATGTCAAAAGGGTTCAGCCTGATAAGCTCGAACCCTAAGCGGAGAAGTGCGTCTTTATAGGATACCCTAAAGAAACTATTGGGTATACCTTCTACCACAGATCGGAAGGCAAGATCTTTGTTGCTAAGAATGGGTCATTTCTAGAGAAGGAGTTACTCTTGAAAGAAGTGAGTGGGAGGAAAGTAGAACTTGATGAGGTAGTTTTGTACCTTCTCTCAAATTGGAAAGTAGCACATCAGAGAAAACCGTTCCCATGATGTCTACACCAAGCAGAGAGGAAGCAAATGATAATGATCATGAAACTTCAGATCAAGTTACTACTAAACCTTGCAGGTCGACCAGAACACGTTCCGCACTAGAGTGGTATGGTAATCATGTCTTGGAAGTCATGTTGTTAGACAACAGTGAACCTACGAACTATGAAGAAGCTATGATGAGTCCAGATTCCGACAAATGGCTTGAGGCCGTGAAATCTGAGATAGGATCCGTGTATGAGAACAAAGTGTGGACTTTGGTGGACTTGCCCGATAATCGGCAAGCCATTGAGAATAAATGGATCTTCAAGAGGAAGACAGACGCTGATGGTAATATCACTATCTACAAAGCTTGACTTGTCGCAAAAGGTTTTCGACAAGTTCAAGGAGTTGACTACGATGAGACTTTCTCACCGTAGTGATGCTTAAATCTATCCGAATCATGTTAGCAATTAATGCATTTTATGATTATGAAATCTGGCAAATGGACGTCAAAACTACATTTCTTAACATATTTCTTAAAGAAGAGTTGTATATGATGCAACCAGAAGGTTTTGTCGATCCTAAGGATGCTAACAAAGTGTGCAAGCTCCAGCGATCCATCTATGGACTGGTGCAAGCATCTCAGAGTTGGAATATACACTTTGATGAGGTAATCAAAGCATTTGGCTTTATACAGACTTACGGCGAAGCCTGTATTTACAAGAAAGTGAGTGGGAGCTCTGTAGGATTTCTAATATTATATGTGGATGACATATTGCTGATTGGAAATGATATAGAATTTCTTGAAAGCATAAAAGGATATTTTAATAAGAATTTTTCAATGAAAGACCTCGGTGAAGCTGCTTACATATTGGGCAGCAAGATCTATAAGGATAGTTCGAGACGCTTAATAGGACTTTCACAAAGCACATACCTTGACAAAGTTCAGAAGAAGTTCAAAATGGACCAGTCAAAGAAAGGGTTCTTGCATGTGTTGCAAGGTGTGAAATTGAGTAATACTCAAAGTCTGATCACTGCAGAAGATAGAGAAAGAATAAAAGTCATTCCCTATGCCTCAGCCATATGTTCTATTATGTATGCCATGATATGTACCAGACCTGTTGTGTGCCTTGCCATAAGTTTGGCAGGGAGGTACCATATTAATCCAGGAGTGGATCACTAGACAGCGGTCAAGAATATCTTGAAGTACCTAAAAAAGACCAAGGATATTTTTCTCATTTATGGAGGTGACAAAGAGCTCGTCATAAAGGGTTACATCAATGCTAGCTTCGACACAGATCCGGATGACTCTAAGTCGCAAACTGGATACGTATTTATATTGAATGGTGGAGCTTTCAGTTGGTGCATTTCTAAGCAGAGTGCCATGGCGGGATCTACATCTGAAGCGGAGTACATAACTGCTTCAGAAGCAGCGCGTGAAGGAGTCTGGATGAAGGAGTTCATATCCAATCTTTTGTGACAACACTGGAGCTATTGCCTTAGCCAAGAAATCCAGGTTTCACAAGAGAACCAAACACATCAAGCTATGCTTTAACTCCATTCGTGAAAAGGTCAAGGATGGAGACATAGAAATTTGCAAAGTACATACGGATCTGAATGTGGCAGACCCATTGACTAAACCTCTTTTGCGGGCAAAACATGATCAACACCAAGACTCCATGGGTGTTAGATTCATTACTATGTAATCCAGATTATTGACTCTAGTGCAAGTGTGGGACTGTTGGAAATATGCCCTAGAGGCAATAATAAAGTGGTTATTATTACATTTCCTTAATCATGATAAAAGTTTATTATTCATGCTAGAATTGTATTGGCCGGAAACTTAAATGCATGCGTGGATACATAAACAAATGTCGTGTCCCTAGTAAGCCTCTACTAGACTAGCTCGTTGATCAGAAGATGGTTAAGGTTTCCTAACCATAGACATGAGTTGCCATTTGATAACGGGATCACATCATTGGTAGAATGATGTGATGGACAAGACCCATCTGTTAGCATAGCATATGATCGTTCAGTTTTTGCTACTGCTTTCTTAATGTCAAATACATATTCACTCGAGCATGAGATCATGCAAATCCCGAATGCCGAAGGAATGCCTTGCATGCTATCAAACGTCACTTCGTATATGGGTTATCATAAAGGTGCTCTATAGATATCTCCAAAGGTGTCTGTTGAGTTGGCGTGAATCGAGACTGGGATTTGTCACTCCGTATGACGGAGAGGTATCTCTGGGTCCTCTCGGTAATACAACACTATAAGAAGCTTGCAAGAAAAGTGACTAAGGAGTTAGTTACAAGATGATGTATTACAGAACGAGTAAAGAGACTTGCCAGTAACGAGATTGAACTAGGTATGGAGATACCGACGATCGAATCTCGGGCAAGTAACATACCGACGAACAATGGGAACTACGTATGTTGTCATAAAGGTTCGACCGATAAAGATCTTCGTAGAATATGTACCACTATGGGCATCCAGGTCCCGCTATTGGTTATTGTCTGGAGAAGCGTCTCGGTCATGTCTACATCATTCTCGAACCTGTAGGGCCCGCATGCTTAACGTTCGTTGATGATATAGTACTATATGAGTCATGTGAGTTGGTGACCAAATGTTGTTCGGAGTCCTGGATGAGATCACGGACATGACGAGGAACTCTGTAATGGTCCAGAGGTAAAGATTGATATGTAGGATGAAGGTATTCGGGTTTCGTAAAGGTTACAGAATGCACATGATTACCATCAGAGTGCCGGAAGGGGTTCCGGGAGGTCAGGAGGAGTTATTGGGCTTAAGGGCCAAGGAGAAGAGAGCACACCAGCCCACAGGGGGCTGGCGCGCAGCCTAGGGAAGGAAAGGAAGAGGGCCGGCCCCCTCTTCCCTTCTCTTCCACATGAGAAAGAAGAAAGGGGGGCGCCTCTGCTCCTGCCTTCTCCCCACGCACCAAAAGGGAAAGGGGGCGCGTAGGGCGGCCGCCGGCCCCCTTGGGGTGCGCCTAGGGCTGCCTCCCTCCCCCTCCCCCTATATATATGAGAGGAGGGGAGGGAACGCCATACACCATGAATCTCTAAGCCATGTGCGGCTCCCCCTCTTCCTCTATTTCGTCTTCCGTCCAAAAACCATTGTGCTTGGCGAAGCCCTGCGGAATAGTTTCACCACCACCGTCATCACACCGTCGTGCTGCCGTAACTCATCTACTACTTCGCCTCTCTTGCTAGATCGAGAAGGCGAGGACGTCATCGAGCTGAACGTGTGCTAAATGCGGAGGTGTCGTGCGTTCGGTGCTTGATCGGAACGGATCGTGAAGGTGTACGACTACATCAACCGCGTTGATAAATGCTCCTGCTTAGCGATCTACAAGGGTTTGTAGATATTGTCCGCCTCTTGTAGCTATGCATCTCCATGGATAGATCTTGCATGTGCGTAGGATTTTTTTTGTTTTCCATGCAACGTTGCCCAACACGCATGCACACACACACACACACACACACAAGGTTCCAACAAGAGCAACACGCCATGAAAGTCTTGCTGGGGAGACAACACAACATGATTTGGTGGTATTTGTCCTCGATCCTTTGCCAATAATTTCCATAGCTTTGATCCTTGCTGACCATGACACCAAGTGAGGCATTCTCCCATGCTTGAATCAAGCACATAACCTCCGTATCCATGTAGTTGTCGGTCCTCCCCACTCTAGCATTGTAGTCAGCCTCCTCGATCACTTGCACTTCATCTCCACCGTCATTCGCTTGATCCACCTCTGCCTCGACCTCCACATGAGGTGCATCAAAATCGTTAAGGGGGCACTCAAATCCACCTCACTCCCGGCCATCATTTCTGTATATTAGGGGAACATACTTTGTCTACAAAATTTAACGGGCAAAGCTCAAACAAGTGTTCCAAATGGGTGAACAAAGATCACCGGAGAAAATCAAGAAAAAAGGAAAAAAATATACTTCCCAAACATTTCATCGAACATGTGGTAGGCGTGACCGGTGGAGTCGTCATGAATGGGGAGGCCGTGGCCGGCCGGGCCGGTTGAGGTGGTCTTCTTCATCCAGCCGACGGCCTTGACGGGAGGAACCGGAAGGGGGCGGAAGAGGGTGGTGCCGCACCGGCTGCGCCCCCTTGGACGATGTGGTTCCCCTGCCGCTTCCTCTTCATGGCGGCAGGAAAGGTGTTGGGGAGGCGCCGGCATGAACGACCAAGGAAGGCGCGGGCGGCCGGAGCGACCATATTGGAAATCGCCTCCATCCCGTAAACCAACAGTTGTTTTGTCGAATGGCACGATTTATGCATACTAGTAAGCATGCACGTGCAACGCACGTCTCAAACAAAACAAGTTAACATGGTATCAGATCGCTACAAAATGTTATCATGTCACTCAAATTGTATTTTCAAAAAGTGTGACATATTTCTGATCCAACACATGTATCATAGTCTATAGTAAAAACATCTATTCTGGATCTAATTTTATTTAGTGAGTTCTTTTACCGAGCCATTTAAGTGTGTCTTATGCACAACCATATGAGCGCGTGTGTAACACACGATCCGGAAACATGTCTCCGCCTAAAATTCAATATCACATAATAAATGTATTATAATTGTTACAAAAAATATATTTTAAAACCCGCAACTAAGCATGTCTTAAAGGTACATCTTTTGAAGCAATGAAGGTCCATCTATGGATGCGATCAATGATGCTTCGTTCAATGTATGGGATGTTGTTTTGAGCTTCATTCTCTTCGTACTTTAAAATATGCACCAAAAATTGCTTCCTCGGCTGAAACCCATCCTACATATGCATTATACAGCATTGTTATAACAAGTTGCATGCACGATGTGTATAGAAATAAGCATGGTGTAAACACTTACCTTGGGTATGGGAAAATATAGTTTTCCATCGCACAATGAGTGCATGTAATTAAAAACCAAATAACCGGACAAGGCACTGCATGTATGAAATAAACACATAATGTGTTGAATGAATCAATTAATATTGTAATGCGTTTAAAAGATTCATACCAGTGTGAGTTTGTTGGAGCAACAGGAACTAAGGATTCCCATTTAGAGATATCATCCTTGAATGCAGGGTTTGCAACTCCAAGCGCAAGGTTTAGGTTGTCGGCCACAATTTTAAGTACATTATTCCCCAAAGTAGGTATTGGTAACGGATCAAAAATTGAGACAACCTTTTTATTTTGATCCAACACAAACAATAGAAATAGCCCAAACATACACCAAGGCAATAAAATCTGCAATGATGAAATAGTTTAGAAATACATGTGATATTAATTAAGACCAAATAAAGCACTGTTAAAGATGAAAAATTTAAATCTTACCTCATCACATTGTGAGATATGGTAATCATTACTGTTAGGCCAGCTATGAAACAACCGTCTCAATGTAGCAATTTCCATATTTTTCACAATGACTTCGTGCATAGTGGAACATCGACTAAAATAAGAATGAGAAAATATTAGTGCAATGAGAAAAAAATGTAATACATGATTATAGTAACTTACACAAAAGTTCAGATCCATATAGTGAGATGGAATGTCTCTGAGAAGCTGGACTTCGTGGCGCGCTAATATCCGCACAACCATATTAAAGCAATGGATATCCATGTATTCATCATTGTTCAATATGTTTTTTATTTGTCTCAAATTTAAGCTAATAGGATACGGATCAGAGCTTTTCACCCATTCGCTTCTGTAAAATCGAAATTCTGTCATTATATTGACATCAAAGTAATTTATTGGAATACAAAATGAACTAAAAAATATGGCTTACTCTAGTAGAGCGACATCATCAACCATACCGATGAACAAGCAAAGTTCATCTATTAAATCACCATTTGTTGGATTGACAGACGGTGAAAGGATAAATGACCGCGAGATGAGCTTGACTTCTCCTGATGTATTTGATGTTTTGAAATTCTCAGGAGGTCTATCCAGAATCATACATTCCGTGGGATCTATGTTGTTTTCGTCATCTTCAATGTCTCGATTTCTTATATTATCATCCTTCAATTCCGAGTCCACTAAAATGTCAACTAGTTTTGTTCTAAAATCTGTCATATGTTTCTATTAAAGTAGTAATAAGAGTTAAATAGTGATATAACATAGAATAAATATAATGACACACAGTGAAACGTACCTGTGTAGGAATATCAGACAAAATTACTCCTGTGAAGTACTCCATAAAATTTATCATCCACAGACCACAAGATGACCTGCATGATTACAAAACTTAAATATACTCAATAAATTGTTATCATTTTTATAGGGATTCGTATTATTTTTTGAAATCATCCAATGATCATGACCGTAACAAGCAGCGATGAAAACAAAAATCTCACCCATGCAGCATGTGAACCGGACATGCCCTTTGAAATTTAAAGATATTTTTATTTTGTTTGGAAAAAATGCCACACTCACTTACAATGGGTCACTGGCTTATATATTAGTAGTACTTTCTCTGTTCCAAAATATAGGTCGCTGGACGATTCCTAGTACACATTTCGTCACGTTACGCATTTTACCAGCGTTCCGAAATTGCCCCCGCGCTCACGCAGACTAGTCACTCCCCAGTCCCCACTCGCTCTTGTTCCCCACCGCTCCACTACCCACCGCCCTCTCCCTGTCGCCGTTGTGTCGCTCCGTCGTCACCGGCCTGTCTTCGTCGCCGTCGTGTCACTCCGTCGTCACCGCCCTCTTCCTCCCCATGGCCGCCTTGCTCCCCATCACCTATGCCCACTCTGACAGCCCCCAACCTAGTGTGTGTTTGTGTGGTTTTCCATTATTAACCAGACAATCTTCTTAATAAACAAGAAAACATCAAAGCTTTTGCTTCGTGTTTGAATTTATTTACTCATACTCATTTCCTCAACTAAAATTCAGATATATCGAATGTGTTTTTTACCAGTATTTTTTTCAACTTTTTTAGATATTATTTATACAGGAAACCTATTAAAACATCAAATGATTATGACTATAAAAATAATGGATTTTTATCATTATAATGTGAGGTGAATCGGACACGACCGATAAAAATAAGACAACTTCTTTTTTTGTTCGGACAAGGCCGTGATCAATCACAATCTCTCCCGTCACTCCCTAGTACAGTACTCTACATAGTAGTATTAAGAAAAAAAGTCAGATTTCTAAAAAAACGTCAGTCATCATCTCCACTGCCGCCTCAGATTCTTCTCTGGATAGTTCCCCACCACTCCCTCACAATCTCCTCCATTCCCCATTCTCTCCAGCATAGCCAGCGCTCCCTGGTCAGGCCGCCCCCTCCCCTTCATCACCACTGCCGGCGCTCCCTGGTCAGGCTGCCCTCCCCTTCGTCACCAGCGTGGCCGCTCTCTCACACCCCATAGGTCAAAGGTTGAATTTTTATCCACCGCTGATGGTGCTGCTGGGCGAGGAGGCGCTGGATGCGCGTGCGCCGGCACTGGATCCGCGTGCGCCGGCGCTGGATCTGCTCCGTCTGGCTCCAACGACCTTACCCCGTGGCTCCGGGACAGGAAGGCTACCCCGACGACATACAGGTCCGCCCCCTTCTCCTCTCCTCTTGGATTTCTTCTTCTTCCCTTCCCTGAGATGAGATGTACGTTCCTGCCTCAAGCACGCAGCAACTGGACTCTATGAACAGAGAGGAGGATGAAGACACCCAGCCATGGATTTTTAGTAGCACTCACTCAAGGAAAAAGTGCGCCACCTCCCACCTCCCCTCTCTATTTGATTCAATTCTACAGCTGTGTATGCGGGTTCCTCACACCTTGTTGCTCTGTTGGTGTTCGTGCTGGGCTGCAGGAGACCTCAACACGCCAATGGATGCAGCTAGCCTCCAACTCACCACGCACCTGCACCAACTTGATGTAGGGAGAGGATGAGTGAGGCTTCTCTCACGGGATGACGCCCAGCCATGGGGCAGCAGCAATCCAAGGTCAAGCCTCCCTCTACCTCTCTCTCGTTTTGATTTCATAGGTCTGGTTCCCTGATTTTTCCGCTGCTCTAGATTCACTTGCATGCTTGACTGAATCTAGTTGCTCTCAGGCCCTAGTGTTCAATGAGATAGGCATTGCACTGTTTACTAATTTAATTTGCTTGCCTGCAGCCACATGGTCCAGAGATAGAATTGAGATATTCAGACTAAGTTTAATGATTTGCTGGTCATAATTACTGAATTTCGCTTGGTGCTATCACTGTCGGCCTCTAGTGCTGAATCAGTTGTACACTATACTGTTTACCAATTTAATTTGCTTGCTTGCCGCCACATGGTCCAGAGATAGAAATTCAGATATTGAGACTAAAGTTTAATGATGTGCTGGTCATAATTGGTTCAGTGACTAAATCTGTCCCCAAACTGTCAAAATTGTATGTCAAAGCTAAAAAACTATCAAAACTTTGCTTTCAAGATGAGCCTAAATTCAGTAAGATGTGTGCGCAGCTTGCTTTCAAGAATGTTAAACTACTCCATGTTTATTTAAACTAATTCCTTCTACAGATTGCTGTCAAAATAAGCCTAAATTCAGAGTCTTCGGAAGTCAATTACTTTGAGCCTTTGAGTTAGGAGGTATACCAGTCTCTTTGTAGTTTGCTCTTAATACACTCTTCCCTTGGCCATGATGAGATGTTTAAGTCTTTCCACTTATCAGTTTTTAGTTCCACTTGAAGCGATGCATATTCGAATACATTTTCTAGTCCTTTGAGCTGTTGAATGAATAAATGAAAAGGTATTAGCATCACAACCGAACAATAACAGAAATCGTGTTATCAAAAGATGGTGTAGTGGGACTAATGACTAACCATAGCAGTGAGGTCTTTGCGGCTCATTCCTGGGCCTAGCGAGTCGAGCAACTGGATGCATTACTGCCCAGCATTTATAGCTGCTAGGTACCAATGGAAGTGTTCAATGTTAACTGGAATGTATATATGAAAATAGGGTTTTTGTTAGTTTAGGTCCCATCTATACAAACATTTATATGGAACTGAGACTCACCATATCATGTTCCAAATAAGTTATAGCTCTGTTTAATACCCATCTTGGTGCGTCATCCCGTATAGAGCTAAATTCCTTTATCATCTTAGAGATGCATGCACTCTCTAAGAACACACTTCCACCTGACCTCATCTGTAGATGCTCTTTAGCACTTATGCAATGTATGTATGCGTCTATGATCTGCAATATGAAGTTCACACCTTAGTGAGAGGAGAGAATAGAAACTCATGTTAAAATAGCATAGTCTTGTCTGAAAGCTACATATACTTGCTTCGTCGCCAAGAAATTCTTCGGGGAGTAATAGACGTTCTAAGTGTCGTCTTTTGAGATGTGAGTCGTCGATACTCACTAAATTTCTTTTATCGTTTGGTTCAGACATGATATTTTCAATCACGGACCAATCATCGCCGGTGCAGACGTAATCTATCATGATGTAAGTAACAACATTTAGTAATAACAAAGAAAATAAATGTAGCAAAAGCAGGGCATAGAAATTAAATGTAGCAAAAACAGGCATAATATATCATGATGTAAGTAACAAAATTTATTAATGATGACCACAAAAATAAATTTAGCAAAAGCAGGGCATAGAAGGATTTGTCAGTGCCTTCTGGAGCGACCACGTAGTCTTGTGCCTTCTTAGGTTTGTTATGCAGTCGGACAGGCTTCCCTGTCTGCACAGGCATTGCCAGCTTGTGTACTATAATTTCTGCCCCTTCCCTGCCGGACGTTTGTTCTAATTCTTCGTCCTTAGGGGCATCCATTTGTTCACTTGTTTCGTTGTCGGTTAATTCCTGGGAGCAACATTACAAAGAATGATCTGTATGCAGGATTAATAAAGGATTAATAATATAATTAAGAATTAGAACTATCTGGGACATATTGGGAGAAGATGCCTGTGTCAATTCGGAGACTTCGGAATCAGTGTCTTGCGTGCTCTTCTCTTTCTCCACTTCATCTTTGTTGGCTATTCCATTTGATTCTGCCAGCTTGCCCCCTGTAGTTTCTGCCCCTTCGGTGCCGAATGTTTGTGCTAATTTGTCTTCATGAGCTGGCTGCATTTGTTTACTTGTTTCGTTTAAGGTTAATTCCTGAGAGCAACATTACAAAAAAATAATCCGTATGCAGGATATAATTAGAATTATAACTATTTGGGACATAGTTGGAAAATAAAAGACGCCTCTGTCACCTCGGAATTAGTGGACTGTGTGCTTTCATTTTTCTCCACTCCATCTTTGTCGGCTATTCCAGTTGAATCTGCTAGCTTGTCCCCTATAGTTTCTGTCCCCTTGGTGCCAAATGTTTGTGCTAATTGCTCGTCCTGATCTGGCTGCATTTCTTCACTTGTTTTGTTGAAGGTTAATTCCTGAGAGCGAGGTGACAAAGAATAATACGTATGTAGGAATTTATATAATTATAGTTAGAACTATTTGGGACATATAGTTGGAAAGGAATAGATGTCTTTGTCACCTCGGAATCAGTGGATTGTGTGCTCTTATTTTTCTCCACTTCATCTTTGTTGGCTATTCCATTTGATTCTCCCTCACTTAGTAACTCGAACACACAATAATACAATATTATCCAGTATTTATAAAAGAGAAGATATTCATCTTTGTTGGCTATTCCATTTGATTCTCCCTCACTTAGTAACTGGAACACACAATAATACAATATTATCCAGTACTTACAAAAGAGAAGATATCATTCATGTGAGTAAAGAATTGTATGTATGACAATCTAGTACAAAATACATATTATTTCGTCCTGCCAGAATAAGAATAATAATCACATGTGAAAATAAAAAGCGCCTTTGTTGCATCGTGGTTTGTATGCTTGTCTTAGGGTAGCACCTGATCAATCTGCATATTTTCCATATCATCCATGATTTCTTGATCTTGTGATGCCTTTGTTGACTCGTGGTTCATATCCTCGTCCTTGGCTCCCTTGTTGGTGTTTTCCTAAAATCCCAACCATTTATTATTAGCACGCAGTTAACATTAGTCTCATTCTTATTTCTACATCACACCTAGATGCACATATCTGCATATGTTCTTAACATAGTGGTATGAGGACATTCTTTCCAATTAAATTTCAATATGTATTTGTTTGTTTTATTATCCAGTCAACTTTTGAGAGTCACTTGGGTGACTATTCTCTCAAGTAATCAGGTGGATGCAGTAATAAGAATTTCCTTAGGCACACAGAGCATCTTAATAATTTTGCGGGGGCAAACAAAGCATGTTGATTCACTTTGTTGGATCCCCTCTAGTGACCATATTGCCTTCTAGATGTGAAATCGTGAATATTGTGTAATCATAGAGAGATATCATTACCACGATGATGGCAGATTGATCCGCAGAGCTCACCAGGGATTGCGACACAGACATGGAGGAAGATGGTAGTTCACCATGGAGAGATGTGTACGGCAGGCTGGAGAGACATGCGGTGGAGGAGGCCGGTGTGGTGGAGGGGTGTGAGGATGCGGCTTGGGAGAGAGGATGGAGAGGTGGAACAAAACCCTACGGTGCAAAACCTGTTGGTTCTTTGTGCTCCTGATCGAGAGATCGTATGTTGTAGGCAATATGTAAGGCAGAAATCACGGGAAGGATTTCCATAGCATGTGCAAGAAAGGAATCGTGGTCGTTATCTCAGGGCCGACACCTTTCCTTTGATTTATCTCAGGCCCATTTTTTTTGCTTTTTTATACCCGACGCATATACAGAATTAATGTAATCATTTTTCGTACATAATTTCTTATATGAAAGAAACCATCATCCATATACCACACCTGGGTTAACTGAACTACCTTGGTGGTATTTGCAGGGGCTGACCTGCATGAGTACTCATTGAGGAGAAAGAGTATCTCAGGCCCCACGCTTTCCTCGTTTATCTCAGGCCCTATTTTTTTTATACCCCACACATACAGAATTAAAGGAGTTATTTTCGTAATACATTTTTATACAGAATTATTGGGTTCAGCTCATCGAAACGTTTCATCGATACTTTTGTGTGCTTTCTCTTACCTTTTTTATATACATAGAGTTTACCTCTCTGTATAGAAATATAATTCTTGTATCATTTGTCTTGCCAGCTAGTTAATGTACCCTCAGCGGCCGTGCTTGATAGGAGGGGCCAGGGAAGTGCTTTAGGTCGTTCCAAGAATGTGAGACAGTGTCAAGTCTGTAAGGCAAGTCAAGGGGATCCTGTGGGTAAAGATTGCTTTGCTTGGAACGATCTTGTACCTATTCTATTGTCTGTTTTTTCGACTTGGTGTTTAGTAATGTGTGGTTATCCTGATGTCAATTTGCAGCGGCAAGATCCTTCAGCGGTGCAGGAGATTAAGGGTTCCATAATCAATTCCGCGCCTGTTGCTGTCCCCAGTTTCCAGGTAAACACTGAAGCAAACCTAAAGCCATCTAATATTCTATTGTCTTTCTGAAAAAAGAAAGCATGTTAGCTCATGTACCACAGATTTGGGAACGAGCCATGTTCATACAGTAGTAATAATGCCTCTCAACTTCACTACATTCTGCAAATCTCATAGACTCTTGCAGTTTTCATCACAAATATATGACATAGCTAACATAAGTTAAGTTACTCAACAGCCGGAGACATCTTCAAAAAAACTTTACATGAAAGAAAATGAAAGGGGTTCAAAGACTGCAGGACACTTTGGCATTCGAGAACATCTTCAACAGAACAGAACGCTACAGTATATTTAGATAGCACAGAATACAACATAGACTGTTCCCTAATATGGCTAATCTGGCGCCTGGTTTATTGTATCATTCATCTCCACCGCAAAGTAAAGGAAGCTTCACACTCTGTCCCTAACAAGACCTGAAAATAAAAGGAAAGAAAAGTGTTAGGTCGAGAATTAGTTATATAGATACAAAAGCAAAGGTGCAAAGAATACACGAAAGATCGTACCTGCCTCACCCCTCTAAAACATCTCTGTAGACAATGTTTTTGGTGCGCTTCCCAGATTTATCAACCTCCTTGTTAGGCTTGGCTAAAATTCGTGTCGTCTTTCTTGACACACCCCTTGACAATGCAACATATAGCTGGCCATGTGAGAAAACAGGTTCGGGAAGGTAAATACTGACATTTGGGATGGTTTGACCCTGTGCCTTGTTAATGGTCATCGCAAAACTCAGGCAGATGGGGAATTGTTTTCTCTTAAGCTTGAAGGGAAGTGAGGTGTCCTCCGATGGCGACATAGGGATCCTAGGTATGAACACCCTCTTTCCAGCATGCTGGCCACCAACAATCTCCGCATCAATTGCATTATCCTGGAAGGCACTGATCATAAGCCGTGTTCCATTACACAAGCCATTATGAGGGTCGAGGTTCCGTAGCAAAATGACTGGGCAGTTGATTTTTACTCTCAAGACATGGGGGGGCAAGCCATTTGGTGTGATGGAGTTCAGGAAATCAATCGTGTAATTATTCTAGAAGTCATCCTCGATAGAGTCAAAGCTATGGTATACCTTTTCTTCTCCCAGAAACCTAGAGATCATCTTGTCATTCAGGTCATCCACATGCTCGTTTTTGGTCGAGAGAATTGCACGTTTGCTCATGTACTCCCTCGACCTAGCATTGGTGTGCAGGGATGGGAAGACATCTTCGATGAGCTTGTTAATAGGTTCTTCGTCCTCAGTATAACCAATCACAATGTCTTCAGGGAGACGCACATAGTCGTCACCAATAGTTTCTTCCGTTCCATTGCCAATCCTTAGGAGGTATTCGGAGAACCAAGGGTCCGCCTGTGCCCGCATATTGCGCGTTAGGCGTATCTTGCGGATCTTATCCCACAGATAGGATCTCAACAGTGTAGCATCCGTGATCTGTGCTCTTGTCCCTCGTGTAACAACGGGGAGGACCTACCTGAAATCCCCACCAAAGACAACAACCTTTCCACCAAACGGCAGAGGACATTCCATTATATCTTGTAGCGATCTGTCAAGAGTCTCAACTGCTTGACGCTTTGTCATAGCAACTTCATCCCAAATTATCAAGGACGCCTGTTTAAGCAACTCTGCCGTACCACTCTGCTTTGTGAAACCACACATGCTGTTGTCAGTGAGCTTGATTGGAATTTTGAACCTGGAGTGGGCAGTCCGGCCTCCAGCCATTATTGACGCCGCTATACCTGATGTAGCAGTTGCGATCGCTATTAGGCCCATCGAACGGACCTTCGCAAGCAATGCCTTGTACAGGTACGTCTTCCTAGTGCCTCCTGGACCATCAACAAAAAATATCTGGCTTTTTTGGTTCGTCACATGATCCATTATGTCGTTGAAACCATCCAGTTGTTCACTGTTCAAACAGCTAAATAGATCTAGATGCTCTTGGTCAACTCTAACTTGTCTCTCCTCTGTTACCTCTCTATACTCGGCGTCAGAAGAACCATCTGTGTCAACCAGATCTGGAAGTCCATACATTTTAATATCCTTACCCATGGATTGCACCAGATCCCTGACATCTCTAAGGACCATCTGCTCAAGTGTTGCCTCGTTCGACTCAGTGCGACGGTAATCTTCAGCCATCGATGGTAGATGTTTGTTCCACAATTGACGGATTTGTGTTGCCTCACAGAATGCCAGTATAGTCGCAAACAACCGTCTAAGAGCAGAAGGCATTTGAAATGTTGCTGCCTCCGTCATGCAATCATCCAGTGTCCTATCATGCTCAATGAGGCCTAAGTGCTCACATGCCTCTCTGAAGGAAGTGCATGGCTTGCCATTTACTGTTTTTAAATCATCAAATGAAGTGGCACCTCGGACATGACTTAGGAGCACCCGCAAGTAGTACCTCTCTCCTTCAGCAGGGTGTGCATACACCAGTCTTCCAATCTGTGATCTCTTACTTCTTCTCGTTTGCGATTTTTTATTAGCGGTAGTCCACCTATAATGTTCTGGGAACTCTCTGTACAGCCATTTTCGTGCTGCTGGATACTTCTTGTTCATCTCAAAGTACTCGGTAAGCATGGATTTGGAAGAAGTTGGGCGAGCGACAACATCTTCCAGATTTTCATAACCCTTAAATGCGACTATGTGCATGTTTGGCAAATGAAGTTGCAGCTGTAACACAGATGGACTAACACCAAACGTTTTAAACCCAAAAATCCTGTAAATAGCTTCTGGAGGAGATATATAGCGTGCATCCCTGTATTGACGAATTTCATTAATGATTCCCCCATCATTGATAATATCCTGCTCGAATGCAAATGATGCCTTATCATGCCCTTTGTAGATGTACTTGAATAAGTACTTGACTGCCTTGATGCTCGAGCATGCTTTGACATTTATGTGACAGTTGTATTTCATAAGCAGAAAGGGGTTGTAAGGGACCACCCATCTATTGTCCAAATCTGCTCCTCTGATCCTTACTCGAACCCCGTCGTCCCTCCTTCTATAGATGGGATATGAGTCTTTCCCTTGTAATGTAGCATCACAGAAATCTCGCGGGTAATGAAATCGACATTGTCCATCTATCATGCAAGGGCAACTTTTCTGGAGTGCACCACATGGGCCGTGCAACATGTGTTTGACTACCAGATCATGGAGGACAGGATATTTCTTTTTGTCGGGTATCTCTGCAGATATCACCCGATCATAGTCATCTGGGGTCCTTAACTTGCTTTTTGCTTCCATGATTAGAAGTATATGCTCATGCGGGAGACCTCGCTTCTGAAACTCTGTGACATGTACATAAGCTGCGACTTCTCCGAAATGCTTACCCTTAGTTAGTAAGTCCATCATATTTCGTTGCTTAGCTCTGTATACTCTTGCCACAAGGTCTGGGCGGTCTTGTGGCAGCTGTCCAGGCAACAATTCCTGCGTTATCTCCTCCCAGTAGGGATTGCATGTCATCGTGACAAAATAATCCGGTTTACCCCAATGTTGAACTATTGCCATCGCATCCAGAAACTTGCGCTGCATGTCACTGTCACCACCAGGAAATGTACGTGGAAGCACGATTCTCTTGCCAATCTGATCACCGCGTGACTCGCCAGCAACGATGGTGTCAACAAGACCCTATAATAAAACAATATTTCACTCCAATTAGTATAAAGGTTCAAGCAAAGAGTGAGGCATCTATAATGTAAATTTTGTGATAAATAGAAGCAGTTACCTGGTACAGGTCAGCGCGTATAACCTTTTGATTTGCTGGCTTTGAATACCAGTCAAGCCTCATTGTCTCAATCTTGATGTACATGTCAACAGCCCACTATTGGAAAAGGCGCCCCCCGAACAAGATGATGTTAAAAAGCTTCTTCCGGACACACAGCTTGAAGCAATAGTACTCTCTCGCGCTAACAAATTTCCTTGATTTTGTTGGATTCATCTCATCATCACCAAAATCCTCATCCGGGTTATCATCGTCGTCACCTAATAATTGGTTAACAACATAAAAATTGTTATGGTAGGTACAACCATAAGTAAGAATAATAAAAGTAGTAATGACAACTATACCATCAAGTAAATCAGTGGGTGGGTCTTCATGTTGTGCGTTATGACCAACTTGTTCTCTAATCATGTTATCATCTGAAAGATGGATGACTATAAGTTTTAATTTAAAGAACAATAAAAGTAGTAATGACGACCTATATCTTTGGGTAAATCAGTGGGTTGGTCTTCATGCTGTGTGTTATGACCCACTTGTTCTCTAAGCATGTTATCATCTGAAAGATGGATCACTGCATAAGTTTTAATTTAGAGAATAATAGAAGTAGTAATGTCGACCTATACCTTCAGGTAAATCAGTGGGTTGCTCTTCATGCTGTGCTTTATGACCAACTTGTTCTCTAATCACGTTATCATCTGAAAGATGGATGACTGCATAAGTTTTAATTTAAATAATATGATATATACCAATTTTGAACATCATACCTAAAGGAAAACCATAGGCTGGGTTCTATTGTGCAAATTCATCCACTGAAACTTGGTTTGTGTCATCGACTAACTCAATATATGGCATCCAACGATTCCAACTGATCTCCCCACGTGGGAAGAACAGTGGATATGACAAAGGGTCGTAGCACCCATGGTATGCTCTAATATACAGGGGACGGTCTCCTTTACCAGCGTCTCCTTTACCATATACGACAACACTCCTATCAAAGGTTTTATGTGGGTCGCTTCCTTCAACCCATATTGCTGCAACCTGAGAAGTAGTTGGCGCATTGTACCTTCGTTGATCGAGGTTGATATCTGTGTTTAGTGAGATCCTATATTCATCCAGATTCGGAACAGCACCAAGGCTCTTCAAAACCTGAGCATAAGGGTTATGTTCTAGTATTGTTAGAATCTTCCGTATGAGATCCAGCCTAAGATTCGGAGACCTCTTAACTCTGTGAAGCAAGTTTTCATCAGTATCATAAATATATAGCTGCAAATGCCGAGGGCCATTATCACCAAACGACAGATCATCAAGAGCGTGGTACAATCCCCCACAGGCACGAAATGTATATACACATGTTCCTGCCACAGTGCTGACTCGACGATCAAGGGTGACTCCAAGACTGGTGAATGAGAAGTGGGAGTTGAAATACCGTATATTCTCTCTGAAATATTTTGCATCCTCATCATCCTCGTTTCAACTCTTCATCAACCTCTGGAGTAAATACACCAACTTTTCCCTTCCTGCAACAAAATGCAGGCCCCTCGTATTGGAACCGCAAAGCTCCACAGTGGCAGCAGTCGCTAACTTTTCTAAGTACATGGTGATTTTTGGGCAGGTTCATGTAAACTCTGTCATGATGCTCATTAGTGATAGTTCCATCACCATGATGCCGTGCCACTCGGCAGGATTCAAAATCAACATTTGGAAAAGAATGGACAATTGCATTATTTAAAGTTTGTGCACAAACCATATAACTATCTTATGTCGTATTCATAACTCATGATAGCAATAATCTACCTGGTCTAGCAAACATCCTAGCTTCTTCATCAGGGTCAACATCACCAGTTTCTCCAAGGTTCCGATCTCCCAAGCAGTCTAGTAAATCATGAATAGGACAGAGTTATGATGCACAAGGTCACGTAAATTACGCTTATGACACATATTATTGGGGTAGAGGAATCTTAAACTGCCATTTTGCATACCATCAAGTATTACAGTCTGGACATCGGGCTCCAGTATTCCATACGCATATTCGCCGTGGTCGTTGCCTGATAACATTGGTTGACCCCAGTGAGTAAGTAGCAGGGATGAACCGAAGATAGGAACCAAATGCTAGTCTCAATCGAATGACGAACAAAGTGCTCAATTAAAGGAGAAACAAACACTATTGATAATTTAGCAACTTAATTAAATCGATGAACTAACCCTGATCATGAAAAGTTACCCCTGGGGTACGTAGATTGACGACTGTATTGAGTTGGGGGTTGTCAACCCCTGCCAGTTGTGTGAGTGTCATTCTTCTTGAACTTCGTTGCATCTGGTACGCATCATTTCTGTGCAGCCAATCGGATTCATCATTGTCAGAAATATTCTCCTTGTCTGTTTGTATGAATCCATTGTATGGTCCTAAAGTTGGTAATGCGCCATCTGGGCCTGTGATGTTCTGTAGCTGGGTGACCGCCTCTTGTCCAGTAGCTGGCACACGTGAGCATATGTTAGTGGCATTGAAAGCAGCAGTAATGTTCTGCAGTTGGGTGACCACCTCTTGTCCAGTAGGTGGCATATGCGACACAAGGTTATTGGAATTGAAAGCAGCAGCAATGTTCTGCAGTTGGGTGACCGCCTCTTGTCCAGTAGTTGGCATATGCGACACAAGGATACTGCCATCGAAAGCAGCAGTAATATTTCTATTTTGCTCACGGGTTTGGTGTTGTCTCTTTAAGATTTCCTCTCTATTCTGTGCATAACGCTCCCTTTGCCTCCGATTCTTAGTCTCGTTAGTGTTTGAACAGATGAAGAAAAAATAATTACATGCCAATTCAATTGGGGCATAGATAATGAAATTTGATCATCATTACCTTGTGATACAGCTAGCTGTGCCGGTGTTCCGTTATGTAGGCCATCTATTTCCTCACTGGTATTTTTTTTTCTTTTGTAGGCTTCACGCCTTCTCTTATTAATCTCATCTTTATTTTTTGCATACCGCTCTCTATCCCTCTGCCTTTGTAGTTCCTTTGGGTCTGCAAATCATGACACAGTTCAGCAGTTGTAATACTGTATCGAACTTGAGTGACTGGGTTATGATCAATACCTGATGTTTGGTTGTTGCTTATATCCTGGAAGGGGGGCGCGTCCTGACTGGGTTATGATCAATTCCTGATGTTTGGTTGTTGCTTATATCCTGGAAGGGGGTGCGCGTCCTGCTGGGAGTGGGGGTCCTGTTGGGAGTGGTAGGGCCCATACGAATACGAACTCCTGTAAAAACATGTGAGATCATTATATTTAATGGAGCGCAAGACCATCATTTAGAATATGGAACCAACAACCTCGAAATGTAATACTGTACTTTATAATAGATTCAATCGCAATTGTCGTTGTCAAGAGGCCTCATGCATAGGGTGTATTTTCTTATGGTCATATGATTTTGAGGGGACATCTTTGTAATAGATTCAATCGCGGTTGTCGCTTTCGATCAAGAGGCCTCATGCATAGGGTGTATTTTCTTATGGTCATATGATTTTTACAGAACATTGCGGCAAACTACAAAGATTTGTTTCAGTCATAGGTTAGGTCAGTGGTATCAAATTTTCAGTACCATGGGGATCTGCTGAGGATCCGTGGTATGATTTCACTTGCTCATGCACTTTATGATTGGTTTTCATAACATATGCTCACGACATATGGTTCATCTCTTGCATCGATTACATGGACAATCATAGATCCTAGTATGTGGATTAACCATGGTTTCACTATTTATGTAGAACTATGCAAAACAGAAACATGAGCAATGAACGGATGTCATTGTTAACATCTTTACATGCGTGCAAAGGTGCATGCCGAGGAGTTTGCCGCCGCTGATGCGCAGTCCGGAGACAGTCGTGTCAGTGTGGGCGACGGCGTCTGAAAGATTGAAGAGAAAGCATGCACCTGTGTTGGCGAGGAGGCCGTCGTCGTGGATGTCGCGGGCGTCGTCGGCGTCTTCTGTCGGCGTCGGTGCGGGCGTCCTCGGCGCGGGCGTTTCGGTGGAGGGCAACTCTGAAGAGCTACAGGAGGATTGGTCGCCGTTAATTTTGGAGCGGATGTGGCTGTTTCGGTGTTTTTTTTTTCTTTTCTTTTTGTTGGCGTTGGCTCAAGGACGGCAGAGTTTCGTCCGCCCACCTAAATTGCTTAGCGTACAACATCAGGGGTACTTTTCTGTATTGACGGTTAGATCCCATTGAGTAGGCTTATCTTGACCCTCCAATTAATGTGTTTTCTTCTGTGTACAGTAAGCGGGGTGCGTTTAGGGAAGTTAACGTTTGCTTATTTTATAGTAGTAGAGATACAGGGGACGGTCTCCTTTAGCAGCGTCTCCTTTACCATATACGACAACACTCCTATCAAAGGTTTTATGTGGGTCGCTTCCTTCAACCCATATTGCTGCAACCTGAGAAGTAGTTGGCGCATTGTACCTTCGTTGATCGAGGTTGATATCTATGTTTAGTGAGATCCTATATTCATCCAGATTCGGAACAGCACCAAGGCTCTTCAAAACCTGAGCATAAGGGTTATGTTCTAGTATTGTTAGAATCTTCCGTATGAGATCCAGCCTAAGATTCGGAGACCTCTTAACTCTGTGAAGCAAGTTTTCATCAGTATCATAAATATATAGCTGCAAATGCCGAGGGCCATTATCACCAAACGACAGATCATCAAGAGCGTGGTACAATCCCCCACAGGCACGAAATGTATATACACATGTTCCTGCCACAGTGCTGACTCGACGATCAAGGGTGACTCCAAGACTGGTGAATGAGAAGTGGGAGTTGAAATACCGTATATTCTCTCTGAAATATTTTGCATCCTCATCATCCTCGTTTCAACTCTTCATCAACCTCTGGAGTAAATACACCAACTTTTCCCTTCCTGCAACAAAATGCAGGCCCCTCGTATTGGAACCACAAAGCTCCACAGTGGCAGCAGTCGCTAACTTTTCTAAGTACATGGTGATTTTTGGGCAGGTTCATGTAAACTCTGTCATGATGCTCATTAGTGATAGTTCCATCACCATGATGCCGTGCCACTCGGCAGGATTCAAAATCAACATTTGGAAAAGAATGGACAATTGCATTATTTAAAGTTTGTGCACAAACCATATAACTATCTTATGTCATATTCATAACTCATGATAGCAATAATCTACCTGGTCTAGCAAACATCCTAGCTTCTTCATCAGGGTCAACATCACCAGTTTCTCCAAGGTTCCGGTCTCCCAAGCAGTCTAGTAAATCATGAATAGGACAGAGTTATGATGCACAAGGTCACGTAAATTACGCTTATGACACATATTATCGGGGTAGAGGAATCTTAAACTGCCATTTTGCATACCATCAAGTATTACAGTCTGGACATCGGGCTCCAGTATTCCATACGCATATTCGCCGTGGTCGTTGCCTGATAACATTGGTTGACCCCAGTGAGTAAGTAGCAGGGATGAACCGAAGATAGGAACCAAATGCTAGTCTCAATCTAATGACGAACAAAGTGCTCAATTAAAGGAGAAACAAACACTATTGATAATTTAGCAACTTAATTAAATCGATGAACTAACCCTGATCATGAAAAGTTACCCCTGGGGTACGTAGATTAACGACTGTATTGAGTTGGGGGTTGTCAACCCCTGCCAGTTGTGTGAGTGTCATTCTTCTTGAACTTCGTTGCATCTGGTACGCATCATTTCTGTGCAGCCAATCGGATTCATCATTGTCAGAAATATTCTCCTTGTCTGTTTGTATGAATCCATTGTATGGTCCTAAAGTTGGTAATGCACCATCTGGGCCTGTGATGTTCTGTAGCTGGGTGACCGCCTCTTGTCGAGTAGCTGGCACACGTGAGCATATGTTAGTGGCATTGAAAGCAGCAGTAATGTTCTGCAGTTGGGTGACCGCCTCTTGTCCAGTAGGTGGCATATGCGACACAAGGTTATTGGAATTGAAAGCAGCAGCAATGTTCTGCAGTTGGGTGACCGCCTCTTGTCCAGTAGTTGGCATATGCGACACAAGGATACTGCCATCGAAAGCAGCAGTAATATTTCTATTTTGCTCACGGGTTTGGTGTTGTCTCTTTAAGATTTCCTCTCTATTCTGTGCATAACGCTCCCTTTGCCTCCGATTCTTAGTCTCGTTAGTGTTTGAACAGATGAAGAAAAAATAATTACATGCCAATTCAATTGGGGCATAGATAATGAAATTTGATCATCATTACCTTGTGATACAGCTAGCTGTGCCGGTGTTCCGTTATGTAGGCCATCTATTTCCTCATTGGTATTTTTTTTCTTTTGTAGGCTTCACGCCTTCTCTTATTAATCTCATCTTTATTTTTTGCATACCGCTCTCTATCCCTCTGCCTTTTTAGTTCCTTTGGGTCTGCAAATCATGACACAGTTCAGCAGTTGTAATACTGTATCGAACTTGAGTGACTGGGTTATGATCAATACCTGATGTCTGGTTGTTGCTTATATCCTGGAAGGGGGGGCGCGTCCTGACTGGGTTATGATCAATACCTGATGTTTGGTTGTTGCTTATATCCTGGAAGGGGGTGCGCGTCCTGCTGGGAGTGGGGTTCCTGTTGGGAGTGGTAGGGCCCATACGAATACGAACTCCTGTAAAAACATGTGAGATCATTATATTTAATGGAGCGCAAGACCATCATTTAGAATATGGAACCAACAACCTCGAAATGTAATACTGTACTTTATAATAGATTCAATCGCAATTGTCGTTGTCAAGAGGCCTCATGCATAGGGTGTATTTTCTTATGGTCATATGATTTTGAGGGGACATCTTTGTAATAGATTCAATCACGGTTGTCGCTTTCGATCAAGAGGCCTCATGCATAGGGTGTATTTTCTTATGGTCATATGATTTTTACAGAACATTGCGGCAAACTACAAAGATTTGTTTCAGTCATAGGTTAGGTCAGTGGTATCAAATTTTCAGTACCATGGGGATCTGCTGAGGATCCGTGGTATGATTTCACTTGCTCATGCACTTTATGATTGGTTTTCATAACATATGCTCACGACATATGGTTCATCTCTTGCATCGATTACATGGACAATCATAGATCCTAGTATGTGGATTAACCATGGTTTCACTATTTATGTAGAACTATGCAAAACAGAAACATGAGCAATGAACGGATGTCATTGTTAACATCTTCACATGCGTGCAAAGGTGCAGTCCGGAGACAGTCGTGTCAGTGTGGGCGACGGCGTCTGAAAGATTGAAGAGAAAGCATGCACCTGTGTTGGCGAGGAGGCCGTCGTCGTGGATGTCGCGGGCGTCGTCGGCGTCTTCTGTCGGCGTCGGTGTGGGCGTCCTCGGCGCGGGCGTTTCGGTGGAGGGCAACTCTGAAGAGCTACAGGAGGATTGGTCGCCGTTAATTTTGGAGCGGATGTGGCTGTTTCGGTGTTTTTTTTTTCTTTTCTTTTTGTTGGCGTTGGCTCAAGGACGGCAGAGTTTCGTCCGCCCACCTAAATTGCTTAGCGTACAACGTCAGGGGTACTTTTCTGTATTGACGGTTAGATCCCATTGAGTAGGCTTATCTTGACCCTCGAATTAATGTGTTTTCTTCTGTGTACAGTAAGCGGGGTGCGTTTAGGGAAGTTAACGTTTGCTTATTTTATAGTAGTAGAGAAGTAGTAGAGACTATCGGAAACCGGCCCCACAATTTACAATTTACGCGTGTACTTCTCTCCTTGAACCACCGTCCGCATCTGAGCTTCTTCTTCCTCTCGTCTTCTTCACAGCCATGGCCATGGCCTGTCGAGCTCTTTCATCCTGCCCACTCCTTCCTCCTACCTCACAAAGGACATATCAAGAGTCCCATCCTCCACAGCCATGGCGTCTGATGTTGGGCCCGCCGTGGCCTTGGTCTCGGTGGCCGAGGCAACGGCGAGTCAGCCGTGGCCGTGGCCTTGGCGGTCGTGGCAACGCTGAGCCAGCCGTGGCCATGGCGCAACATTAGCGCGGCGCACTACTTCCGGCTCTACGGTTGTGTGCCGATTTATCTTTAGTATTCAGCTGTCCCGTGGTAGTGTGGATCTGACGCCTGTTTGATTTTCTTTCAGGAGGCTGGACCGTCAGGGAGACGACGAATCATTCAACCGCGAGCCAAGCAGCCCCATGGTGGAATCGGATTTCGGTCTACGACCGCCAGTGAGGTGTGAATTTTTCATTGCCTCTTGGCAAATTGCTTGAAGTTCTTGAAACAGTTGCAATTCTCCTCCGATCTGAAACTTCTTGGCCTTTGTTCCCCAATTCTCTTTGTACAAATCAACATGGTCTTACTTGGTTTTCCCTGAATTGCTCACTTCTGAACAGACTTCGGACCAATTTTTTTTGCCTATCCAAACAACGGCACGGCCCACAGTGTGCTGTTTCAGTCTGAAGCAACTCCCAAGGCATGGCCATTGACCATAAACAATGGCCTTACCTGTGAAGGAATGGATTTGCTCCGATTTTTTCAGCAAATCAGCACGGCCTTCCTTTGCTCTTGTTCGAATTGTTCACTTCCAGACAGCATTCCAGCCAAAAGTGCGTTCCCCAACACATGGCCATTTGCTCTTCTTCGTTCGAGTAGGTTTCTCTCTAAACGAATGGACTTTAATTGAGCAAACGAACATGTTTTTACCTGCCTTCCTTCGAATTCTTCACCCCGAACAGCGCCACGACCACATTGTGAAAATCTGGGCTTTCTCACTACCAACCGAGTGCCATCTGGGCCTGAGCCCTGTCAGGGTTCTTGGGCGCGTCCAATTCCGACGCGCTCCGGCGACTGTGTTTCTCGGCCCATCGCGTACCGGATTTTCTAGCTTGGTAATCCGTTGGCGTAACCGCTCGTCCCTTCTTCCCGCCTCTCTCGCCACCGATACAAAGCTAGCCAAGGTTCCCGTCGCCCGGCATTTGCAACCTGCCCTCTTCCCTTCAGGCCACCGCCCTC
>NC_041393.1:87752764-87754920 GCF_002162155.2 Triticum dicoccoides | reverse complement strand
CCCCGACCGCCGCCGGCGTCGTGATGGACCCGGAGGACATGGTTGATCTTGACCGGTCCGAGATTGAGAGCTCCCGCGCCGACGAGCTAAACGGGCTCGCGCTGCTCCTCATTCTCGGGTAACGAGGGTTTCTTCGCTTGCTCTTGCTTTCGTCTCCTCCTGATGCCCAGGTTCTTTACCTCGTTCTTGTCCCCGTGTCGTGCTACTCAGGGCGTCGGGCGGCGGCGCGGTGGGCCGAGTTCTTGGGGCCGCCTGGCGCGCCAGGCTGCCTGCCGTCGTGCCGGCCACAAGGGCCACCGGAAGCCCCGCGAGAGCGCTGAGGACGCGCCCCGCCCCTTCTGCTTCCCCGTCGGTTCTGCTGTCCCCGACCCCTTCCGCTGCACCCCGGGCGGGTTCTGCTGCCCCATCGGCTGGTGCGAGACCAGCGAAGACGGGCGCCGCCCCTGCCTCTGCACCCCCGGCGGGCTCTGCTGCCCCACCGGCTGTCCCTTCCTTGGTACTAGTCTGCAAACCCGCAAGTTTTCGCTCATGTTATCTGCTTCACATTGGCATTTCGTAGACGATATTCCTGATGATATTGCGGATTCGTCCTTGGATTTAGAGTTGGACATTATAAACTTCTTTGTCCAGGTTGATGTAGTCTTGCTAGGATTGACGAAATTGTGCCCAAGATCAAATTACGCTCCAACTGATACTACATATGAAATGTCACCGGGGCTCGGAGTATTAAATAGCACTGACACTGCTCACAGCATCCTTGATGGTTTAGCATTGTCATATTAGTGTGGTCGTGTTCAGTTTTTGTATTGCGTGGATTCTTGACGTTGCTCCTCTCGTAACTAGAATTCTGCCAAAATAAAAAAGTGAAACAGAATTGGCTCTGCTTGGCTTGGTTTCTCAGATGATGAGGATTATTTTCTGACCCGATATTTAATTATTATCATGTTTTTCAATCCTGTTGTTATTTATGAACTGTCCAAGCTGTTTGCTTAAGTTTCTGACTGTGCTTTTCAATCCTGTTGTCATTTGTTGACTGTACAAGCTGTTTGCTTAAATTTCTGACTGGGCTTTTCAATCTTATTATCATTTGTAGACTGTCCAAACTGTTTGCTTAAGTTTCTGACTGTGCATTACAATCCTGTTGTCATATGCTGGATACTATCTTGTAGTTCATGGTTTCATGTTGTTGATACTAATAGAATGCGTAATTGGCTTTAGGATCCTGTGAAAGCAGTTAATGATGCTATCTCAAAGGTGGAAACTCCTGTTTTCTTTCCTTCCAGGATTGCCAACACGTACATTGAGATCGTAAAATTACTACCTCATGGTGGATGGTCTGCATATCTTCTGGATAAGTATGCTGAAAAAGGGTGTTCAGACGTTTGCCCTTTCACAGGTAAACCTATTCTCCTTAGTTTTTTCTATTGTATGTTTAAATGCGACTTCTAACATGTTGATGCACAGGTAATGGTGAGTTCTCCCCAGTGCCTGTGCAGAAGCCAGCAGTGGGTGTCCAGTTGCCTGCTGAGGTAGATGAGAAGCATCATTCAGAGGGAGATAAGGAGGACGCAGAGGGAGGTGCTGTCCAGGTGCCCGCCAAGGTAAATGAGAAGCATCATTCAGAGGGAGACAAGGAGGATGCAGAGGGAGGTGAGAAGCAGCCTGCAGATGGAGACTATGCTTGCTTTTTTCATGAGATCGGCAAAAAGGCATATGGTATGTTCTGACTTAAATAATTATCTGTTGTCTGATGTTGTGGTTTGAGACATTTGTTTACTTATATATTATTTGTTTCTATCCTCTTTGCAGATTTGCTGTACCAGGACTATAACACAGGTCTGAAGATGGTATCCGACTCTAAGGTGCTTGACACCGCTGTGAGTTCGTTTGTTCAGCTTCTTTTTTGTGCTGAGTAATTTTGTCTGTGCCTGTTGACTCGTTTTGGTGCGTAAAATGTTTACTGTCTGCTGTTCATTCGGTGTGTCTTTTCTTGATAACTACTGAGCTGGCATGTCGGTCATCATATATAAAATTTTCAATCTGTTATAGTTTACTTCATCTTGTAGGTTCTTCTGTCTGATGGCTCTGAGCAAATTGGAAAAGCATCTTTAGGATTTGAGTTGTCATCTGATACAAAGGCAAGTTGCTTTTTGTTG
>NC_041393.1:87737743-87752497 GCF_002162155.2 Triticum dicoccoides | reverse complement strand
TATATCTTCAGCTTATCAAACTTACACTTGATGATGTGTTGAGGCCTGGTTTGAAGGGACTTCTGTCTATTCCCGTCTCCTCCCAGAGCTCGTCGAAGGTACTGACTCTCTCTAGGTGGCTGTGTATGAACGGTGGTAATTTCCTGCTGTGTAGATAATCAAGTTTTTTTCGTTAATTTAGGTGGACCTTCAGTATCGTCATCTTGGTGCTTGTATAACTGCAAGTTCTGAGCTTCAGGGATCGCCAATTGTTTCATTTTCTGCTGTGATTGGCACGGAAAGCATTGCTTTAGGTGCTGATGTTTCGGTCATCACAAAGTCCCTCGATGCTTTGGGTGCGGTTGATTCCCTTGAAACCAAGCTCCTGCGATTTCCTAAGTACACCTGTGGTTTGGTTTTATCGGAAGGAGATGTGGGTGCTTCTTTCACAATGTGAGTCAGTTATTTGTGGCTTTTCTGCACAACTTATACATAATCATTGCATTTTAGTGACACTGACATTACCAATTTTCAGTGCTAGGGAAAATGCCGACGTTCTCACAGCAACTTATCATCAGAAGTTAGATGAGACGACGTCCATCGCTGCCAAGGTGCAACATGTTCTGTCTTCGAATGACAACTCTCTGACAGTGGGCTTTTCTCATGCTCTGGATCCGAACACAACGGTGAAAGCGAAGCTTAGCAGTGATGGAGCGGTGAGTGTCCTGCTCCGATACGGCCCCAAGCCCAAGTGCTACGTCGCCTTCTCCGCTGACTCCAATCCCATGCGCCTCAAAAGGATACCAAATTTGGTCTGTGTGTCGCGCTAGGGGCGTGAGTGCCCTCACTAGTTTAGGTCCTTGATTTTTTGGTAGTAGCATGTGATACAGTATGTGCTGGTCGATGAGTCGAAGTCTCATGGGCTGCTATTATACTGGTGCAACTCTCATGCTCTGCTTTCTGGTCTCTTATGATGTTGAATTACCTGTACTGTTCATCGGCTGAATACTGCAATTCATCTTGGTCAGGCCAAGTTTTGTCAATAGATATGCATCGTGTTGCAGCAGATTGTTGCAAGATCCTTTCATCTTTTCATTCCCTCATTGCCTTCATTGTTTCTAAGATTAGTGATTTCCCGATAAACCTTGAAATGTTCTACCATGGTTGTGCAGTTTCACAATTCCCGTTGCAGAACAGCTTTTCCTGGTAGATTTCTTTTGACGGCAACAACTTTTGTGCTCGATAGCTAAAGCTTCTTTACGTGTATTTTATTTGCTGTTGGACCGTGGGTTGTTAAGCATCAATTCAATTGCTCCAGCAATTTTACAATCAAAATAAGGTCTTGAACGGCTGAACCTCGCCCTGCTCCTCTTCCACACTGCTGGGTCTTTTCAGCCATCCGCCGCGGCAAAGGGATTTACTGGAGTACTTAATTAATTATATTGATTTAATCAACCGTCGGCAGTTTGGTTTTTACGGTTGCTAGCACCGGCCCCTAGTCACACCTGTTTTTTTATATCTAAACAGACTTTATTTATTAATCATAGTCCAAATACATCGAGAATACATCGAGATACAACTAGCAAAAGAGGTCATGCGTTGCAACGGGAGAAGAAAATATGGCACGACCCTAAGCCATTAACCATGACTAAGACCCCAAGGTCTTGTGGAGGCGTCTCTCTCGGCATAAGATGACAAATCTACTTTGTTTCATGCAAGATTTTGTCGAGGCATACCTGCACGGTTATCGACGGTTTTTTTGTCGTCAATTTGGCTTTGATGAGGTGTTCATTGCAATTTCGGCCGGTGTCGGTACGAAAGAAAGATGGATCGTGCATTATTGATTAAGGTTGCAGCCTAAATAGCATTTTTAAAATATTTTACAAGTAAAATAACATCATATTCATATTGCACACATTTTTCTAATCAAAATTCATATATAAAATATTAAATTTTGAGTTAGGGTTTACAAGATATGAATATTTTTAAAAAGTATTATTTGTTCTAGATGGACTACGGGTTAATTTTTCAAATTGCAGGAGATTTTTCACTAAAACGCAAAAAACGATTCATTGTCTGACACTTAATGGTGGAGTGCAAATTATTTACCAGAAAATGCAAGGGGTTTTCTGTAAAACAGTAAAAACGGTTTGTTTTCTCACTTAAATATGGATGATAGGTTAGTTACCTTAAAATAGAGGGGGGTTTCTATAAAAATGCTAACGGTGAACGGGCAGAACCAATCCATATTTTATTAGTAAGACTAGTACAAATGCCCGTGCGTTGCACCGGACAAAATATTAAATATAACTTGCTCCACGTGCAATTGTGAAACACATTTTTAACCCAATTATTGCAAACGTCAGAAATAAGGTTACACCAAGTATTTCTTTTTGGTATGAAATAGTCTTTCAATCAATTTTATTTTTTGTTGTTCGGAAAAACATGAATATTTCTTTTGTTTTGAGAAGTTTTTTTTTATTAATTTCAACAATATTTTTTAAAATGGAATCATTTTTATGGTGACGAACATTTTCTTGCAATATAATATTTCATTTGTAATTTGTTTTGCACTATTTTTTGGGCTTGGCCCTTTAAAAACTTGACCGACACACACACGGACAACACGCATGAACGCGATCTTTCTTCCCGTTTCCCATTCTTCTCCCCCCTGTTAGGATAGTGCCGACGCCACCTCCGTTGTCCCCGTCGTTCTCGGAGGACGAGGGCAGGAAGAATAGCGCTTCCAGTGGCCGCACCATCATGTCCTTGGGCGGCTCCCTCTTCCTCCCTGTCCCCTCCCACCCATCTGGAGTAAGAAAGCGATCATGATGAGCTTGCCATGGAATTTAAGCGGCTCCATTGTTCACATCATGTCAGGCAATGTCATTGTCAATTGGGGAAAATCCATATATGAGAACATCAGACATCTCATTTCCTCTTTCCCCACATCCCACATAAACCAGAGCTTCAGAATTGGAGTACCGCGGACATTTTCAAACTCAATAGACGGTATAGAGATGGTACCAAGAAAAAAATACAGACAAAGATTTTCCCACAACCATGACAACAGAGCAGTCAGCTGACCACCTTAGAAAGTGCCTGACTAATGACATTTTTTCCACAACCAAAAACACCAAATAGCACCATGTTCCTCCAAAAACTGAGGGGAGTGATACTGAGGGGAGCCATTTCAAATTAGAAAACACTGGGATTTAATGGCGTTGGAAGGAAATGAAAAATCAACATCTGCAAAATGTTTGGTTATCTAAGAGAAGAAACCATAATAAATAAAAACATGTGTTTTATTCTGGAAATTGAAGCTCGGATAAGTTGTAGACAAACATGTCATGTAAGAAGAGGTGTCCACACCGAGCTTTGATGCATCAGGTCTTCATGTACGCACATGCCATATCTGCAGCTCATTAACTTCCAAACATTAAGCTAGTAAATTAGTCCTCAAAAAAGTTATACCAAATAACTTCCTTGCTTGAAGCATAGTTAATTACTTCTTGATGCCCTGAAATTTCAGCTCTAGAAATGTATCCTGCATCTGCATACATAGCAACAACAGTTTATGAAACAAAGTTACGCAATGGTAGAATGAATGGGAATAAATAAAAGATGTCATAAAGTGATAGCATCCACTTAACCTGTAGGCTATGTTGACCCGCTCGAGCGATGTAATTTACTTTCCCATGGAACCAGATTGAAGAGCGACATGGTGGTTCATCAAATTATTCTCAAAGACAATCTGTCAGAGTTAGATAACATTAGAATTTGAACACAGGTTAATAATTAGAATCTACTTTGTTATTTCGAAATCTAAAAGCTCACACTTAGAATATCTTAATCAAGTGGGTGCCCATGCAGCAAGGTGCACAAAATCAGCTCTTGTGGCCTTTGTTCTATCTATGTATGATAAAAAATAATACTGAGTTGTACCTTCAGAAAACCAGAAAATTATGCAATGTTGTACTATGTAGGTCAACAGTGATATCCATGCCTGGTGATTATTTTCTGGGCATTATGTCCCATAATGTATACTTGAGTGTGGTTTTCAGATGAGAAATAATACAACCACAATTTCAGTATAGAGAGATGTGTCATAGTTCGGGTGCATCAATTTTTCTTGGCACTAAAAATATTAGAGCTTGGGTAGAAATAATAGTATCACACCAGTGTGAAACATCTTTCTGACTAACTGTTTTAGGAATAAAAGAGATGCATACGCAAATTCATTCAACAAACAACAGCTTCTATGTTTGCCTACTTCTCAACAAAATTTCATAGCCACGGCTAAAACTAAGACTAACAACCACACCAACCCAACAAATCTGTTGGGAGATAAGATAAGTTATGCAAGAAGAAAAACAATACCAGGATTTATTTTACCTGATTTATTCTACCATTAAGTTATGCAAAAAGTACAATGCAACCTTGAAACCACCAAGAGAGGATCTTGTGTATCATTCTCTGTTCTTTTAAAGATTAATTACCAGCGGATGCGATCAGATATGATGGATGAGTGAATATGCCACCCTCATGTCAGATAAGTAACGTAATTACCTCTAGATGCGCACCGTGGTTCCACGGGCCAAAACCATTTCCACAGAAATTAGGCATTGGTGGCGGAGGATGATGATGCATCTGGTTTGGACTCGCCACTGACGGCAACCTCTGAAGGTCCCCACCATGATGTTGCTTAAGCAAGGAGGACACCCGCATTATCTCTGGTAGCATAAGTACAACAACAAACATTAGAAGCCAACATTAGCACGAAAAGGTGCTCCATGAAAAACTTTCTGTCACCGAAGAATCATATGAATCAAGGTACACACACACACACACACACAGCCTGCACTTTGAGGCCAAAACAGAGTCAAGCAGAGCATGTTTGCATCAACAAGAGAGAAACATAAGCAATCAGGCCATGGCAAATCAGCAAGGACAAATTCCCATCTAGGCCAATAATGGTAGACGGGGCGGCGGCGGCGAGGGAGCGAATCGAGGCTCTCACCGTGGCCCAACAGCTTGATGTAGATTGGTAGCACCTGCGTGAAACAGGACAAGCTTCTGGTGCTCCCGCAACAGCTCCGACATGTAGTGGCTGCGGCGACAATGACGCCATCCAATCCAATGGCACAGGAGGGCACAGAAAAACAGAGACAACCAATTCAGTGAGGCCGCCCACCCAGCAAATAGAATATACATTCCATGAAACTCCCTTTTGGGTTCTAATGATTCAATCCTTGCTATGGAAGAAAAAAACAAACAAAGGAAACATTTACTTTATTTCAGGGTGCCCGAACCAAACTATATACATTCCATGGCTATATGGCAAACCATTAGTTAAGAGTATTTTACATTAAAAGATTGAGACTAATTAACACTACAATGATAGCATCTTCAGAAACCAAATTAAATAACAAACATTTTTAATTAACTACAACAACAGAAAGTACAAGTGTGTATAAGCAAGAACCTAGGTGGAACAGATGTTTGCATAACTACCTAGTAGACAACATATTTGCATCAGTAAGCCATGGTATAGAATTATTTGATTACTTCATGTCTAGACATTCAGGTTCATGTTTTTCTTTGTTTTTTGTTAGTCCATTATTGTAGAAAAAGGCTTATGGTCTGAATTCCAATGCTTTCTCGACACTCTTATCCTGTCCATCTAAATCTCAGTGAAGATGTCTGGTTTCAGCCACAACCATCTGTCATAAAAGAACACCAGATGAATGCAGATGATAATGTATTATCCTTGATCTATAAAGGATATCTATAAAAACTGCAGCTTCATGTATTACCAAGCATGAAGTCTGATTTTTGTGGAACACTCATGGTGGTGAAAGCCCTTTCTTTTCGACAAACCACATAAGATAGGAAACAAACCTTACTTCACCTAACGGTTAGCAGCTAAGCCTTCCTCTGTCAATTTTATTGGATATATACAACAGGATATATTTGATTGCCTAGATTCAGAAAAAAATGATACCTGATACTGACCACCATTTATAACTTCTAGTACATTGCTAGGGATTGGAAGGATCTACATATCCTCTTCCGTAATCCTCCAAGACCAAGAGCAAACTGACAGATTTCATTGAGCACCTCCAGTACACAGCAAAGCAAGCAAATCCAGCCATGGGGCATACCAACGGACTGAGCTTGGATTAACCTGGCATGATTACTGTTACTCGTCACTTCAGAAGCCATGTACTGCCGCAACAGATTTTATTGATAGCCAAGAAAGATTCAGTGCTTGCTTCTCATGGTAATTCCCGGAACAATATAAATTTTGGGATTGAAGAGGTACCTCTGCTTCCTTACTCCCAAGACAGTACTTGTAGAAAATGAATCCTGCAATGACGACGCTGATGAAGCACGACGACAGCAGCCCTAACCACGGAAACCCAATCATCTTCTTTTGCCTGAGATGTTCAAAATCATGCAGGGGTTTCACGACACGCTGATGCAGGCGCTCCACCCGCCTCCCCCTCCCCTCGGGTGCACCTGAGGCAACATGGCCCTCCCGGGGGAGAAGCAGGCGTCCGCGTTGTGCAGCACATCCATGGCGATGGCGACGCCTGGGCACCAATTGTGAGGGAAGGAGCCAAGCGAAAGAGAGGAAGATGAGGAAGGGCTCGATCCGGAAGACCAGCCCGCACCAAGCCCCGCCGCCTCAACAGGAGCCCGTCTCCCTGCCTGCCGGCGGCTCAGCGGAGCCTCCACCGCCCCAGCCCCACGGCCGCGCGGGACTCTCGCACCGGCGGCAGCCCCTTGGGGCCTCCAAGCCGATGCTAGACCCGGCACGGGGGAGGGGTTGGCCCTGAGGAGCGGGAAGCCGGCGAATCCGTCGGTCAGGAGGTGGGCGGCGCCCTCCATCATCGCCGCCGTTTAGGGAGGGACGCGGTCCCGGTCGACGCGGTGTGGGGCAGGAGGTGGCGGCAGGATGGAGGTGGAGATGGGATCGAAGAGGCAGGGTCGTGCGGGGCGCTGGGATTTTCTTTCTTATTTTCTCTCCTCTGTACCGGTTCGGGGCTGACTTATGACGAGGACTGCAGGTTTAATTATCAAAAGTACAGGGATTTTTGTGCAAAAATGCCGGCCACGTACCACCAGAAGCAATGCGTACAAATGCGCGTGCGTTGCACCGGGCGAAAAATTGAGTATAATTTGCTTGATGTGCCATTATGCAATATTTTGCTAATCCAAATTTTGCAAGAGTTAGAAGTAAGGTTACAGAGTATTTCTTTGAGCCATAAATTTTGGTATTACTTGTACACACATTATAAAATAGGATAATCAGAATTATTAGTTTTAAGTAAGCCCGAGTAAGTTTTTGTACACATTATAAACAAATATTCATGAAATGAGCTAGTGGTGGAGTACGTGTAGACGTGCTCCTTGAAGATGATCATGTAGTTCTGTATTCTAACTCTGCAATTGACAGTTCGATTGTTCTGTAGAATTCATGTAATAAATTTAAGGTTAGAAAAATAGTAATGCAATATTTTACATAAATGCCTAAGTTTGTTGTAAATGAGCGTACGAATTAGAAACTGCTTTTATGGACGCAAAATTGAAAGGTTGCATTACCTATTTAGTCAGTACTTCCGTGTATATAATAAGTTTTGAGCAGTCCATTTGGTGTGATGTTCACATAATTGGTGGCTCCAGAACACCTGATTCAAATTTTTTTGCTTTTTGAAGGTCGGTTGTCAAAATCATCAGCAATGTTAAGTTCAATGTTGTCATCCATTTTCTGCAATCACAAAAAAAGGTAAACCTCCAACCGTTAGAAGCACTATCTATGGATCAGTTGAAACAGAGGTAGTACATCATAGTTAGTTCACTAACAAGATGACAAAGCTAGGATGCTTATAGTACAATACATATGTGCATGTTAAAAAATTCTAGAACGAGAAAGAAAGAGCCTGTGCGTTGCAACGGGGATAATACTTATTTCTCTCCCTCCATGTCTCCTTCGGGTGTTGATGCTCTCGATCTACTTGAGCAAGCGCATAGTGTTAGAGCTTGATGCTCCTCTAGAGGGCAGCACTCATATTGTTGTACATCAATCAGTGTAAATAATTAAGGAGCAACATCATATAAATTCAACGCAAATGTTACAAAATAATTTTAAACCCTGAGCGACACCACGGAATAGGCAGAGGAATTAGAGGGTAGACTGTATAGCCCATGATTCCCTACAGATGTTTGGCGGAGTTATCGACAGGATGGTTATTATTTTGTTCTGGGATTACTGGCTGAATGCAATTCACCATAATGGGCACTGTTTTTTTCCTTTTCACCCAGATAATAATACCTCCAGAAAACTGTTAGTTTCATAGCAGGCATATGAAAAAGAATGTTTGTACTGAAATTAGATGAATTTTTAACCTTTTTGTTTCTCTAGTGAACATGAAACAGGGGCAACAATTCAGAAACAATTAACTCAAACAGAGGCTTTATGAACTGATTATCTTTCAAGGGGATACATACCTCTGGTGTTGCAGCCACAGGCAATATTGGACGGCTCGACGTATGTTCATCACTCATCTTAAGGTCCTGAAAAAAATTCAAAGATGCAAATCATGAACGAAGCAACCAAAAAGGATGCCAGGAGCCATTGTACAAACCGTTCGTAAAAAATCATAAGTTAAACATACTCAGCTATCTACCACAAACTACACCTGAGTTCACACCAAATCAGAACCGTTCAATAGATAATCTGAATAGATTGCTATGTAGCCACACACAACAATCGCCATTCATTACACGAGGCTTACTAAATGATTTGGCTTGCAAGCTGGTCGATCTATTTTTTTGCATTATTCCATATTCTCTGAAGCCAGTTGATTGGTTCTTAGCTAGCTACCTTTCGACCAGAAGGATCAATCCAACAGGTAGACAGTAGCCAGCTTTGTACATGTACCAGGGCTCACATATGTGTCTCTCCATGTACAAGGTTTCAGCAGCAGTAAACAAAGCCAACCAACAGCGCAAAAGGCAGTAGTAGCGATACACATGCAACCCACAGAGAAATTCATCTCAACCTGATATTGTTTGTTCATTTAGCAGACAATTGCAACCTGGTAATCTTGGTTGGTGACACATCTGAGTGTAAAGTTGTTGACATTTTATTTAGTTTCAGGCTCAATGAATGGAACTAAAGCAAGGTTTTCTTGTCTAGAATTTTCGCGCTGAAATGCTAAGTCTGTGTGGGGTGCTTGGCTCTGCTTGAACTTCACAAGTTATAGCAAAGCCTGCAGTGAGTTCAATCGGTTCTACTTATCTAACATGCCTCTGCATATTTAGAAGTTCAGTTCCGTCGGTTCTACTTATCTAACATGCCTCTGCATATTTAGAAGTTCAGTTCCGTCCAAATTTTACCTAGTTATATGTAATACTAACAGGAAGGTAAAGAATAGCATAATGTATAGCCAGGCAGCAAAATATGCATATGTTGGTGGTTCATGTTTCCCAGATGGATCAGAACCCACCAGCAATTACTGAATTTTGTTTTCTCTGTTCAGAGAACAACACTACCTGAAGGAATTGCTGACAGTACCAGCGCTTTGTTCAACAGACGAACCACACAACATGGGTGTCTACAATCACAAGAAGGCAACAATATCTAAACTGGCGTACTTTGCAACAATATTTTTACCTCTAAACTCCATATTACAAGGTACACAGAGAAACAGGGGACAGAAAAATAACTCAAAACAGGGGTCAAGGGGATACATACCTCTGCTGTAGCCGACACAGGTGACATTGGACGGCTCGACGGCTTTTCTTCTACCTCCGGCGAACTCGGCACTTCTTCCACCTCCGGTGAACTCGGCGCTTCTTCCTGCGGCGAACTCGGTGGCGACATTGGATGCTTCGTCCAAAATTGACGTGATGGAGATTCAGGTCGAAGATCCTCCCTTCTTATAGCAGCCAACAACAATTCAGGTCGGCAGCTCCATTGATTTGCTTTAGACAAGGACACGGACTGCAATCCATCCAAATTGATTTGTGTTGGAGTTCTGATTATTTGCGTTGTGCAGCCAACTGTAACTCCTTCAGACTACCACAAATTGTTTTACTTACTGATTTTTCATTTGTTTTTTGGCACCAAAAGAGAAGCAAAGCAAATACTATTAGAATTTCAGTAAGAGCTCAGTAGAGTACTACATATATTTCTCAGGCAACAAACAGAAAGGTTAGGGATCTTCTTTCCAAATGATGTGAAGGATTGCTATATTGTAACAAAAGCAAACAGCAAGTATGAACAGGAAATACATCAACAACTACAATGTTGTAATTAAGTTGTTTATGCCACGAATATTTTTGCACTCTTCTATGCTCATGTAAATACTCTCTGCACACATTGGTATTCTGCTCATCTCTTTGAAATGCCATGATTCGCCCCTGTGTGCACTAATCTTCAGTGGCTAGCTCTTTGCTACAAGTCAGTCTATCCCCGCGACTGTGAGCAGCTTCAGAGGCCGATGTCATTAGTTGTGGAATAGAACAACGACATGGCGGGGGCGAGAGGACAGTTACATCTTTTGGCTGTGGCATGTACAGTTCCACCATACCTTTAATTTGTGAAAACTCCTAACTCAGCACACGAATAAGAAACAGAGCAATCAGAAACTAAATAGGCCAGAATAAGTGAGTTTGCAGTCACCCTTATTTTGGCAAGGTAAAGATTTGTGAAATACTCTCAAGTTTCTTGTGACCATATGGAATAGAAGAATCTGAATCCAAGAAAGGCATAACAATAAAGCTCTTTCACCATGCTAGGCACTAATAAGAAGCTATGGTCAATGTCTCCAAGAAACAGAAACAATTCCCAATATATAGTAAGCAATTCTCACATCCAATGATGCATGAAGCTACCTGCCTGCTCTTCACACTGAAGTTTGATGTTGGCCTAAATATATATGCAACGATGAGCACTGCACTTTATTTGCCAGTCCCTGCTGCAATCAAATTGTCAACATTCATACACCAGTGCATGTATGATTTCAGATTGCATGTATTTAGTTTGAAAAAAATACCATTCAAAATTAAGTAATGGCCTAAAAACTGATATATATATGTTTTATGCTTACAGAGCTGCCAAGTTGCTCACTTCCCTTTGTTATCTAATTCTAGGCACATTAAAAGCATGTGCTAGTTTGCTTGAAGACCGTGCATTTTGTGAGTTCATGAGTGGACTGATTTGGTGGTTTGGCCAACATATGTGGAGAAAAATAAAAGGTCCCACTTGGTGAACAAACTGAGGTTCAAAAGGTAACCAAGGAAAATAAAACAAACTCATGTTTTTTTCGAGAAAAAACAAACTCATGTTTTGCAGATGTATTAAGAGTCATATAGTCGAGTAGATCATTGGGGTGCCGAACTCAAAGGCAGTAAGTACACAGAGATTAACCTGTGGCTGGAAGTCACCATTTGCCTCTTGCAGCAGGTGGTCTGGGCCTCTCCAACTCCAAACGGAGCGTTGGCACCAATACCCTGAAAGACAGAGAGGCAACTGCAGAAATGTGTGTACTATGTGGTTCAAATCGATGAGAAAAGAAAAGGTGTTTTCCAATACGGATCAATTGGCATCAACTGTGCAATGAACATTCTGTTGAGTAAATTCTTGTGCCCCTTGCAATTTTGGATGGAGGCATTATGTTCAAAGTACAGAGCAAAGGAACATTATACCGTTGACAAATGTGGATACCTCTTTGTGACTGATCAACAACTGCAGCCTGCAGGCATTAATGAAGAAGAGTGATCAACATCATCAGACTCCATTGAATCTTTGAGAGGATTGGCCATGTTTGGAGCTCATCTGCAAGACCAACATGACAGTAGGTGAAACAAAACTTCAGTTTGCTTAGTGAAATTATTAGTAACTCCAATTGTGTCATGAAAATCTCCCATACGCCACAAAGTTATTAGTTTAAAGTGCAATTTGACTATGAGGCACCATTGTACATAGCAAGAAGGGCCACCAAATCTCTCGAAGAGGAAAAATTACTGACTTAAACTCCTCTGTTCCTTTGTTATGCTTGTCGACCTGAACCTATCAATGCCTCTGAAATCTGGACATTAGCAACTGTATCTGCACATCAAATTCGCTGCAATCTCACCTGTATAAACATGTCAGACTTTGATCCTGCTAGAGAACAAAGTCGTTATAACCTAAAATCTGGTCTTAGTTTTCCTGAAGAACACATGCCTGTATAGCTTGATTGATTCCTACACTGGTTGGATGCGCATGTACCAAAAGACAACGAGGCAACACGGGAGCAGATGCAGAGGTTGAGAAGGTTACATCAAGGGAGGCGGGAGAGGACTGGCTGCGGCGGACAGGTCACAGCGGAGCGTGCTCGCCGCCGGCGCTGGCCGGCGGCGTACCCACCCTCAGCTATGCCCCTTCGCAACGCCGACGAGGTCCGGCGCCCTTCTCGCGCGAAAGCACGGCAGCCGCCTTCTTCGCCAAATTCCTCAGCTCGCCTCGCCGGAGAGGGTTGCCTGGGGTGGAGAAGGGCAGAGAGGACTGGCGGCGGCGGACAGGTCACAACACCGGCGCGCGCTCGCGGCCGGCGCTAGCCAACGGTGAACACGCCCTCAGCTGCCACCCCCTCCCCCCTTCACAACACCCACGAGGCCCGGCGCCCTTCTAGCGCGCGAGAACGGCGGCCCGGCCGCCTTCTTCGTCCCTTCCTGTGCTCACCTCGCCGGAGAGGGCCGCCTGGGGTGGAGGAGGCCGTCCGCAAGGACGCCGTCCTCGGTGAGCTCGAGGGCGAGGACCGCCGGGGCGAACGCGCACTTTAGGAGGAGGCGGAGGACGAAGGCGGCGCTGGAACCGTGGCCGCCGGCGGCGACGCCGGTTTTCGCACAGAGAGGTGAGGTTGAGGAGGAGGCCGGGGTTGCGGAGGACGGCGGCGCGGCATGGCTGGGGCCTCGGGGTGGCGCGCGGAGAGGTGCGACGGTTGCTGCTGGTGGTCGCGGGCGACGGTGGGTGGCGAGTGGCCGCCGGAGCGGTGCAAGGAGGCGCGAGGCGCGGGCACAGGAGATCGGGCGCGAGCGCACCTCTCCGCGCCTTCCATACTCCCGGCGAGCGCACTCCATCCTCCGGCGCGAGGCACGGCGGCCGCCGGCACACGACGGAATGGGCGTAGCCGCTGGCGCAGAGTGGATAAGAGGAAGGGAAGGATTACGGACAGAATTGAAATTTTTATAGGGTTCTTTTTGTAAAAGTGAAACGTTTTCTCTGGGTGCCACTAAAACAGGGACCGCGGGTTGATTTCCTGTAAATCAAGGGGCTTTTATGTAAAACAACCACGACGGACGACCAAAAGCAATCACTGATTTATTAATATATATACTAGCAAAAATGCCCGTGCGTTGCAACGGGAGAATGTCACACAACAATCCACCCAAAGACCTTGTTTCATTCAAGGCAAAAGTTGCAGTGCTTTCTACAATAATATTAGTCATGTCCACCTTGCTAAGCCCCTAGACAACGTGAAATAGAAATTCATACAAAAAAATCAAAGCTTATTCATTTGTAAAAAAACATATTTACATTGTATGATAGGCCCAGTCCTGAGCTATACATTTGATGATTACACTTGTGTAAACCCAAAAGTGGCAGAGGCGAGTTTCCTCTTAAGCAAACAACAAAAGGACAGAAGGGAGAGCATAATATGACATTTAGGCATGTTATAATACTGAGATTAACAACATCCATCCCATGTCTCAAAAGGATAACATTTGATGGAGTCGTCTAAATGTTTTGGACTTATAAAATTACAATGTAGAATTGGCTTTCATCTTGCTAATTCAAATTTACTTACTTTTTAAACTCTATAATAACTCTAAACAACATATGTTGAACAATGTTTTCCAAAAAACTGGTCTTATAGAGTTGGAATGTTACACTTCACTGTAATTGCTTTACCGAATCTGCAGACTAAGAAAATTTCTATTTCTTGTGTCAGGCAAGTGGGTGAGCTCTCACATCCCTCTCCGTCTCCTTTGATTGGTTGCAGATTTCTTCGAAGAACATGAGCTTTGTATGTTGATTGCCCCCGTGTACTATTTACTTCTAATTTCTTCTGTATCGTGTATATGCCAATTGTTTTCCTGTACCTGTGCACAGCTATTGTGCTCTAGCACCAATATATATTTTTTGGATTAATAATTGCAGCCTATCATTAAGTTGCCGCAAAACTATAACCAATGTCAAAATCCTTATTTTAGTCAGGACAATTAACTATTGAAAAAACCAAAAGTACCTGCATTAATTCAGTATTTGACAAGGTAATGCCATCATTCAGTATTTGGAGTAGATGCTACAGTTATAATGAAACATCAGGATTCTTGTACTTGTATCCTGTATACACTAACTATTTTAGATACCTGATACTGCAGCTACAGTATGAAGTCTCAAAATAAAAAGAAACATAACATTAAGTTGTTCTCCAGCAATTCACAAGGAAACTGGGAAGCACATAGATGTAGCTGGCAGTAACTCAAAACTGCAGATGATCGCACTGGTAGAAAAGACTTAAATTAACAGTTCAAGCACATATCTTGGTTTCTCCCTGTAGTCTGAAGAAAAGCTCCAACACACAATGAAACGGCAACAAAGAAGAAGCCAATAATTAACCTTTTTGCGGGAAAATAATTAATTAACCTTTCCTAAATAGAAAAACAAACTGTTCTCAGGGTCCAATCTAAGTTTCTGAGATGCAATATGGAAGATGC
>NC_041393.1:87726514-87736535 GCF_002162155.2 Triticum dicoccoides | reverse complement strand
CTTTGGGTGTTTGCAGGACAAGCAATTATAATAAGTGTTTCTGCCGTGGGTGTTTGCTGGGTGAGCGATTATAGCCAGTGTCTCTGCCGTGGTTTGGTTGATGGGCGAGCGGCAATGCCAGAGGGAGAAGCGACGACCATATTGTGGTCATGACTACCTTGCAATAAAGCGATGTATGTTAATTGTGTTTAGCACATTCTAATTTTGTTTGGCATGGGATGGATGTTGTTAATCTCAGTATTGTAACATGCCTAAATGTCATATTATGCTCTCCCTTCTGTCCTTTTGTTGTTTGCTTTGCCACTTTGCGACAGTGCTATCACATGCATCCAGATTGCACATAATCTGGTAGAAACTCATATCTTTCTACTGAACTGAGATAGGTAAATCCATATTATTTTTTCAAAAGAAAGGGCAAGCTCCTAGGAGGATTAAAAAATGACATGATAGGTTATTCTTCTACGTGGCAATAATTCATGAAATTCAGGTCATCTGGATCCACGGTTGGGTATGGCTGGTTATGTGACATCACTTCTTGAATTATCAGTTTCATACTATTTGGAATGTTTAGAGAATACATTGTGCAAAATTCTACATGGCCTAAAAATAAAGTAAAAAAACAACCGTGGCAACACATGGGCAAATTTACTCATATAATTTTATGAGCTTACAAATAAAAGCACAAAAATGAAAATAGCACATCATATATACACTGTTTGTGTTTGGAAGGATATCAATTAAATAAAAATAGATCTGTTAATGGACTTGTTTGTGTAGTAGCAGAATTTTGTTCAAAATAAAACTGGACTTGTGCTAATGGGAGAGACAGAGAGTAGATGGGGGTTGCTTGACCTATCTTGGTGTAGCAGAGGCGTCATCCGAGGAGGTGCTTATGGCTAAGGTTCCTCCCTGTTGACCTGCATGGGAAGGGAAGGAAACGAGATGAGGAAGGGACGGGAAGGGGAGGGGAGGGGATGTGGACAAGATAGAACCTTGGAGCTGCAGGTCCATGGCGTCCTCCACATCTCCGTGAAGAAGCCCTTGATGGCGGCGACCATGGTGGATGGGGAATTCCCATGGCGTGCTCCATCTGCATCTGCAGCAGAGGACATGAAGAGAATGTGAGGTGTAGGGGTGGTGGATCCCAGCCAAGAAGGAAGGAGGGACGAACCTGGGCCGCCGGAGACGCGCCGGCGAAGCCCTGCCCGAAACCCTAGCCATGGGGGTGGCGTTTCGAGCGGGCGGTAGAGGCCGGGAGCGGAGAATCTGGCCGGAGGGTAGGGAGGAGCGGACTCTGGGGAGTTGGGGGGCGTGCTGCGCGGCGTCGGAGCTCGCCGGAAGCTGCCGGCGTGGGTGGTGGCGGCGGCGGCGGCGGCGAGGACTTGAGCGAGAGGGAGAGGAGGCGAGCCCGTTCTCCTCCTTTGGTCGTGTTTTTTTCTTTACCCAAATTTGCTCGGACCGCGGGTTGAATAATCCAAACGACAGGGTGTTTTGTGCAAAAACGAATCCGATCCACTTAAACAGGGACTGCGGGTTGAATTCTTGAAAATAGAGGGGCTTTTTTGCAAAAGTGACGACGACGTACGACCAGAAGCACTCCGTGCTTTATTAGTAGGTTCTTGAAAATAGAGGGGCTTTTTTGCAAAAGTGACGACGACGTACGACCAGAAGCACTCCGTGCTTTATTAGTAGGGAAAGATATATATATATATATATATATATATATATATATATATATATATATATATATATATATATATATATATATATATATAGACAAGGTATAGATTTAGATATGGAGTATTGAGGAGTCACGCCAGTTGGATGGATGGCGTTGTATAATGCCAGGGACCGTATGCCGCATATAGGAGCCTGACGCATAGGCTTCCACGTTGATCGGGCCAAGCCCACTAGGGCGAAGCGAGTTGGGTGCATGCGACATATAAAAGCCAAACTCCATTTGGCACTCTAAGTGCTCGTTAAAGTGTTATTTAAACACCTCCTCAAATTATATCTCCTTAAGTTTAAGGAGTTAAAAACCACAAACCTGACCAAACTCTCAAACTTAGATGCTCAAACAAACTAGGGCCCACATGAAAGCCTCTCTCCCTCATCTTCTTCCTTCTTTATTCTTCTTTCTTCTTTCTTTCACGTGGCCAACTACCGCTTTTCGGCATTAGATGATTTACATGAGCTACCTTGTACCTAGCATAGATGCTCTACAAAAGTAATTTGATAGAGTCTCATCATGCGCGATGTAAGCGTGCGACAAAGTAATCGTCAAAGTAGGTTAAAGTCATCCTCCACAGGCCATGGCTTGGGCGCTTCCTTGTCTCAATGAGTCTTCCCCTCATCCTTCTCCTAGTGGCTCCATGGCATCGTCCGGAACGCAAGGATTCATCGGAACCTGCGATGGCGACTGATGACCACTCTTTCTGTACGATTCTTCCTATACATTGAACTTTTCCTCTATGTAGGTGTCCTCTGCATGTGTTGTAGCTTTGCTCGTGGCTGGGACGATGGCAGGAGTGTCGCCTAGCTAGGGATTACGTGGGGGAGCGCCGTCGTGGCAGACACGGCGGAAAAGAAGAAAATTAATGAAAAAAGATTGTCGAATTCTCATCAGAATTTAGCGGGGCTGTAGGGTGTCGGTCAGCATGCGGGGTAGTCACGGGAGGCAAGGAATGCAGTGGGGGTTGTGTCTACGGGGGGACGGGGGAGAATGCTGTCACGGGGAGGACCGAAATTATTTCGAGAAGTGGTCACGACTGAGTAAATGTAAGTGGCGGACGACGCGATGATTTTTTTGAGGACTTAATAAGGGATTGGCTAGGTGTAGTTTAACTCCTCAAAGCGAATTTTTTAAGGAGATAACCGGTTTAAAGAGATCGGCTAGAGTTAATAAGGGATTGGTTAGGTCTAGTTTTGGTCTTATATGGCTTTGCTCTTTATTGATGTAATTTTTTTTATGTGTGCAGGTGTTGACTGCGTGCCAGGTGTGTTTTCATTGTGTTTGTATTTGACGTTTTATTTTGTATGAGTCAAAAAATTCCACCCTTCATCAGAGGATGGTTGTCGTACTTTTCGTGTGTACAAGTAATAAAGCCCCTGTTGTAGGCAGAGCAATCAAACAAGCAAGCATGGAGAGCTGAGAAAGCAACAATGTACTACTATTAACAGATATATCTGCTTGCTGGCTGATGAATTAACAGTTAGTTACTTTGTTCATCACCCAAAACTTGTACTCTCTCTGTAAAGTGATCTAAGTACTACTACCTTCGTCCTGATTTATTAGTACCCTTGTATTTTGGGTCATATTTTGATCATAATTTTAACTAGTAAAATATATGTTATATAAAACAAAACTGATATCACTGAAAACTAGTACATTCAAATATGAATCCAACAAATTTTGTTTTGGTGACATGTATTAACATTTTTCTACTGAAATAAATGGTCAAACTTTGACCCAAACTACGAGTGGAACTAGTAAACCAGGACCAAGGTAGTAGATACTATGGTGAGTTAACTGTTTACTTGTCCCAAGAAAATGCCCAATTCAAACAACATGTAACACATAAGCAGCCTGACACGTAGACGAATCTTTAAAAGCATACAGATACCAGAAAGAAAGCTTGCCCACTCCATCAAGATCACAAATGTTTTGGTGATATAGCGATCAAAGATCGTCCAGTTAGATCAAATACTAGTAACTTGGTACTCCCTCCGTCCGGAAACACTTGTCATCAAAATGAATAAAAGGGGATGTATATAAATGTATTTTAGTTCTACATACATCCCTTTTTGTCCATTTTGGTGACAAGTATTTTCGGACGGAGGGAGTACTCATGCTGTGAAGCTAATCGATATCAAACTTCGTTTCTCTATGATAAAAAGATGTTGACGCTATTGCTCCTGCTGGCTCCGTGGGGATTGTTCTCCTTGTGGGTATACTTGTTTGCCCAAGTGAACCAAACTACTCATAATCATATAACCAAGACACCATGTCCCCGCCGTACGCACGTAATTACTGAAGGTTGTTGCTCGATGACATGATCGCCTGCATATGAGAGAGAGAGAGAGAGAGTAAAAATTAGAAACGAAAACTAAGAGGAGAGGATGTATAACTGGAGAAGGAGAGGGAGTGAGAGAGAGGTGTGCGAATTTACCAGTGAGGATCATTTGGTCTAGGCTTGACTTGGTGAGAAAGATACTCAAGCAGCTGACCGTTTTCTAAGCCTGTCGGTCCTTCAGGTATTTTTTTTAGAGCAGGGGTCCTTCAGGTTTTATGTAGAAAAATATTTTCTACTTCTTAGTGAGCTAGGTTAGCAGGCCTAGCCCATATGCTTCTGATGTCTCGAGGAAAAATGCCCCAATCCCACTAAGCCCAGTTTTTTGTGCCTAGTTTATTTTCGCTCACAAAACCAAAAAAATTATATATTAAAAACAACTTAAATAAATGCCTACACATGATGGTAGAGCATCTCCAACAAATCCCCATACAAACTCCCCCTATAAATGGTTATATAGGGTGTCAATTTAGGGGAGGTTTGCAAGCGAGGTGCTTTAGCAGTCCCTTATACATCTTCCTTAATAATATGCCCTTTTCATTTCCTCTTTAAACTAACATACAATGACATGTGCATGTCTATTCTAGCAACATAATAATTTAAATAACGCTATTTCGAAAAACATATTTGAACATAATTTCAAAACCATGGTTTATGAAATTAGATTCAAAATTCAAATTGAAATTGAAAACTAAAATTTCTGATAAATGATTCAAAGTAGACATAACAAATGGTCCAAACACGAAAATCAAACATGCAACATATGATTCACCTAAGATCATCAATCCTGACCTCCATTACCATTGCCATCCACGATGCCGTGTCCACTCACACCCATACCTCCTACCATCTTTGATGCTATAATTTGTTCCTTCACCAACTCACGAAATTGGAGATGGAACGTGTGTCTTGGTAATTTACCGACAATATCCATCTGAGGATAGCAAACGCGTCAGAGATCCAGATGGTGCATACGAGGAAAATTTACCCAGGTTTAGGCCCTTAGATCGAGGTAACACCCTACTTCTTGCTTGTCATGTTGATGATCTTTATACTGCTATTTTGTATGATAGATGAATTATGGTGACACACGAACTTAGTCTGTTTGGCAAAGGTCACCTTGTGAATAGACGACGGAAGAATAACTAGGTAGAAATAAAGGCAAACTACATGAGCATACATATGCATATGATCTTAAGTACTGCGAGAGAGAATACGAAGTCTAGCATGGCTAGCAGTAGCAGTACAAAGATAAAATGCAATACAATTGCGAAAAACTGAACACAAAACAATCACAAGATAGGAGAACAACTCGAATATAGACAAATACTGAAAGTATTGCAAGTTGAGATGAAAATAGTGGTGCTTGATGGTGACGAGTAACTTGTTCGGCCATTTCACACTTCCGCCAAAGTTACACGTCTAGTTGGAGGGACACAAGAGCAAATATCACATCTGGTTGGAGGGACACAAGAGCAAATATGATCTGAAGACCTGTGGAAGATGGCGGCGACGACACACGAGTGCGTCTGACCAGATTGTCCTGGTAGGTGGCTCGGCTGGGGAGTCCGAATGAGTTTCGGCTTCCGGCTTTTGATGTTAGGCTTAGGTGAGTGGTCTGGGTAGTGGCCCAGCTAGCACCCCTTCATCATATTGGATAGGAGTAGCGGCATATGTTGCCAAGATGGTGGATTCAGACACATTGTTGTAATACTTTGTACGGTCCTCGTGAATAATCAATAAAGTGGCCGTATGCATCTCCCAGATGCAGAGGCCGGGGGTCATCCTCCTTTTCTAAAAAAAAAATCACATCTGGTTGGAGGGACACAAGAGCAAATATCACATCTAGTTGGAGGGACACAAGAGCAAATATCTCTTCATCCTATTCTCCTCGATGTGAAGTTCCTTGAACTCCACTCAATTTACTCCCAGTGGATTCTTCAAGACAACCTCCACACTTTCATCATTTTTAAAATACACGATTAGCAGTTTTGACAACATATATTTTTTATGTCTACATTTTTCCATACACATCATACTTTTTTTATGCACCAGGACTATTTTTTATACATGTTATATATTTTTAAAATACATGATTAAAATTTATCTAAATTTATATTTTTATGTCTATTTTTTCCATACACATTACACTTTTTTATTCAGCAGCAACATTTTTTATATACACATTTAACATTTTTCAAATACATGATTAATATTCCTTTAAACATATATTTTTAATGTATATTTTTTCCATACACATTGTATATTTTTTTATTCATCAGGAACCTTTTTTATATACATGTTAAACATTTTTTAAATACATTATTAACACTTGTTAAACACATATTTTTGGTGTCTACTTTTTTAAATACAGATAGTACAATTTTCATATACTATAGTAGAAAAAATTTTCTATACATGTTTAACATTTTTCAGATGCATGTTAATATTTTGAAATTTTGTACGTAAAGTGATTTTTATATAGATATATTTGGAATATAAGCAAAAGAAATAAAAAATAAAGTAAAAATGTAAATACAAAAAGGATAAAAAAGTGCACTGAAGGTTGTGATCCATGCTTGAGGCGAGACGTACTACTATTTGGGACCTCCTATACAGCGCGCGGCGCGCTGGGGGGAGACCAAGCCGCGGCGACTATTTCTCGCCTTAAACGGGTCGAGAGGAAATTCTCGCACCGAGTTTTTGCTGGTCGTGGTCGTTACGGGCCGACCCATTTTCGCACACAGAGGGATCGATCCCAACATGCCGCGAACATAACAAACACTACTAGCCAACATGCCAGCATACTATTCGTGATATGTATAAGGACGCGATCTACTGAAGTGAGTGAGCCGGCTTTCCCCAGTTTTCTTTTTTCTTCTCCATTTTTCATTCTTGTTGCTTTTCTTTCTTCATTTTTTCTTTCTTTTGTTTTTAATTTTTAAGTTTTCATTTTTTGTTTTTCTTTCTTTCTTTTTGTTTTTCATTCTACATCCTAATATACATGATCAACATGTTTTCAATAATTGTTTAAAAAAATCCAAATGCTTGTTCAACTTCTTAAATACATGGTCAAGATTTTTTTTTCAAATACTTGATTAGCATTTCTCAAATACTTGTTCGGCATTTTTCAAAATCCTTGTACAACATTTTTCAAATACTTGTTCAACAATTTTATATACATGATCAATATTTTCTCAAATACCTGTTCAACATTTTTTAAATAATTTTTCAACATTTTTAAAATACCTTTTTGTTATTTTTATATACATGATCAACATTTTTCAAATACTTGTTCAACAAATTTTTTCAAATACTTATTCAACAAATTTTTTCAAATAATTGTGCAACATTTTTCAAACACTTGTTCAACTTTTTTAAAATATGTGTTCAACATTTAAGTAAATAATTTTTTAATATATATTTAGTTATTTAAAAGTATAAATAAAAGTACAAAAATAAAAGTAAAAGAAAATATAAAACGAGAAAAAACAGGAAAATGAGGCTGTGACCTCCCGCGCTCGTGGATCAGCCCAGCTCGCTCCCCCCACTTGGCTCGGCCCATGAGTGGCGGCCGGGTGCCCCCTATTTTCTTCTATCGTTTCTTCTGTTTATTCTCTTTCGTTTTTGTTTTTTATTATTCAAGTAACTGGGGACATCGAAATAGTTACCAAATTCAGAAAAATGTGAATCACCAAACAGTTCCTTGAGCCAAAAAATGTCACTGAATTCGAATAATGTTCATGAATTTAAAAAAAGTTCGTGATTTTTCAAAAACTATGCATGATTCAAAAAATGATCGTGATTTCCAAAAACGTTCATGAATTTGGATATTGATGAATATTTCTTATCATATGAACAAAATTTTGAATTAGACAAAGTTTTTTTGAACTTGATGAACAAATTCTCAATCAAGAACATTTTGGGAAAAATTGACCAATTTTTTAAAAATGAAAGAAATGTATTTGAAATTTATGAACGTTTTAAAAATTTGGGTGAACAAATTTTGGATACAATGAACATTTTTTGAATTTGATAAACATTCTTTTTGAAAAAATGGTTGAATAGATTTTTAATTTGATGAAAAAAATAGAAATCAATGGGAAATTTTGGAATTTGACAACCATTTTTTGAAGACACTGAACAAATTTCGCATTTGATGGACGTGTTTTCAAATTTATGAACAAACTTAGAATTTTACAAACATTTTCTAGATCCCGATGAAAAAAATTGAATTCGATGAACAAAACAATGTTCATGAATTTGAAAAGATAATTCACAAAAAAATGAAAAAAATAAAGAAGGAAAACTAGAAAAAGGAGAACAAAAAAAGAACAATAATAATAAATAATAGTAATAATAATAATAATGAAAGATAAAAGAAAAGAAGGAAAAAGTGAAAGGAAAAAAGTAAATCGGTCGGCTTATACGACATCCAGCGCGTGAGGGAGCTCGCGCGTGGTTTCTCGGCAGTGCACTGCTACCTAGCATCAAGCGAGATATAGTCGCTCTCACAGCATACACAATTGAAAATATAAGAGCAACTAACTAACGAGTGCTCATTCGGGAGCCCCGCAAGGGTTACCTGGGGTTGGCTGAAAGGGCGCCACTTGGCGCGCTCTGGGCGCTCGCTCCGATTTTTTTTTCGCACGCGTTTTTGATTTTTTTAGATGGTCTTTTTTACTATTCGATTTTCCACTAGTCTTTCATGACTTTTGGACCCAAAAACCAAAAAAATTCATTTTTTTGCGCCAAAAACTCATTTTTTTTGCTTCCGTGAGAGGCATGAGCATGCCTCTAGGAAACGAAAAGAATGTGGTTTTTTTTCTTCTGCCAGAGGCACGGATTTGTTTCTCGTAGAAGCACAATTTTGCTTTTGCCAGAGACACGGTCATGCCTTTGTTCGGAAAGGGGGAAAACATGCTCCCAGTTTGGTTTTTTTGTGAAAAAAAAAGTTTATCAAAACCTATCAATATGAAATCTAGTTTGGGAGAACTCGACGAGAGGAATTCAATGGTGAAAACTGTTCGAGATTTTGGACACATGATTTAAGATAAAAAATATTTTAAATAAATGAATCTATGAAAAAGGGAAAACTTTTACGTTGTGACAAGTGGTACACATGCAGTACGCCACTTATCGCAACCTGAAGAGGTGGGAGTGACCTTTGCAATGAGATTTCGGGGGAATATAGAAGGCCAGGCTAGAGCCTAAGTTGAGATTGGGCCTTTAGCAAGATAAGCGAAAGGTTGAGGGCCAGACAGGCATTTGTTTTCCATCTTTAAATAATTTGGCATTTTTCGCAAAAAAGTACCAAATTTAGGATGTCCGAAACTAACCAAAATATGATTTTATTTATTCATGAAATCATAAAAGGTTTCAGGATTTAAAAATGTTCTTAGTTTTGAGAAATTTTTCACATATTTTAGAAAATAGTTATGATTTTGAAAAAACTATATTCAGGAAATCAAAAAATGTTTATGATTTGAAAATGTGTTGTGTATTCAAAAAAGGTTTGTAATCTTGAATAAATATCCGTGAATTACAAAATCATTGATTCCAAAACTTTTCATGAATTTCAAAAAGGTTCATGCATTTAAAAATTGTTCATCAAAAATAAAAAAACCGTGAATGTAAAACCCCCAATTTCAACAATAATTTGTCGATTAAAAAAACTTTCAGCGATTCAAAAAAAATGAATTGAAAAAATGTTCATGCATTTAATTCTTTCACGAATTTGCCAAAAATGTTTGCAAAATGTATACATGTTCACAAGTTCATGGAATTTTTGGCAAATTCAAAAAATGCTCAAGATTTCAGAAAAAAAAAGTTCAGAAATTCAAAAGAAAAAAGAAATAAAAACAAAAAATTAATGAAATGAAACGAAAATAAAAGTAAAAACGAACTCGAAAATATATATTAAGAATTCTAGAACAAACCCAGAATTTGTG
>NC_041393.1:87724816-87726397 GCF_002162155.2 Triticum dicoccoides | reverse complement strand
ATCTCTCCCTCAATTCCGGTGCTTGAAATCCGGTTGAAGACGCGGAGTCGGCCAAAGTTCGAACAACACGTTGTTGTACTGCTATTATTTTGTGCTAAATAAAAACTAATGCTACTTTCAATCCATATTAATTGGGGCTGCTTGATTTCGTAAAAGAAATTGAGGCTGCTTTAGTGTAAGAGCATCTACAGCCGGGTGTCCCAAATCGACCTTAAACGACCAGGCTGATCTCCCGGTCATGAAATTTTAACCTAGACTGGCGCCTCAAACGGGCCTTAGACGCCGTGGCTGTCGGCACCCCTCATATCTAGCCCAAATATGGGGCGAAAATGGGGACGCCCAGGCACGTCTGCCACATCATACCTATGCTTTCTTCGGAATGCCGGGTTCAGACAAGGATATCAACGTGCTTCAACGATCTCCGGTGTTCAGGAGACTTTGTAATGGAGAATCATCGCCGTGCAACTACGCCATCAACGGCGTGACGACTGTGCCTACAACATGGGATATTATCTTGCGGTGATATCTATCCTCAGTGGGCGGCGTTTGTGAAGACCATATACGAACCGCGTGGCAAGAAACAGTCACTTTGCAACAATGCAGGAAGCGGCTAAGAAGGATGCGAAGAGGGCATTTGGAGTGTTTCAAACTCGTTGGGGAATTGTTCGTGGATCTGCAATGATGTGGGAATCAAAAACTTTCTGAAACTCATGACATGTTGTGTAATTTTATACAATATGATTGTTAAGGTTGAGGGTCAGGTCCGGTCCCATGAGTTTTTATATCTATGTACATCCGTATGTGATAGCCCATTTGAAACCTCTAAAAAGACAAATATTTAGGAACGGAGGGAGTAGATAGGAAATCGTTTAACATAATTTCTGCATCACAATAATTTATAGAAAACGTAAAAGATATGAGCTCTTCGTAGCACCTCATATCACACAACAAAACAAGTAAAATCTGTTGTATAATTTCAACACCGAGATAATTGAGAGAGATTAGAAGAGTGTGATGTGCTAACCTAGACTAGTTCATTGGCTAGAGTAACGAATTATGCTGCGTTGCCGACCCACCGTATGAACCAGATGGTGAGCGGCAGAGCAATCACGGGCTGGCGTGCGGCATGGCATGCGACGGCGGCTGCGGCGCCCAATCACACGTACGTACACACTAATCACGGGAGAACACAACTACCATTAGACTAGGGCGGAGGCTAAGGCGATCCAAGAGACTATTTTTAGTCTGACTAAAACTAGTCTCTTTTAGAAGCTAAAGTTCCAATCACCCCTGACTATAGAGAAGCTAGGACTAAAAAAATTTAGTCAGGGGAACCCTACTAAAATGTGGATTAATCCTCTCTCTCCTCATTTAACTCCTCTCCTTTAACACATGCGAGTTCGGGATTGGAGGGTTTGAAGGATAATAAATGCTCATTAACTCATTTTAGTCTATTTAGTATTTGTATCCAAGCACGGGTGAGGCTAACAAGTTTTAGTCCCACTACTTTTAATCATGGAACTAAAACGTACCCAAGCACCCTCTAAATTGACAATCTGGCCAAGTATGAGCAACATATAT
>NC_041393.1:87708578-87724461 GCF_002162155.2 Triticum dicoccoides | reverse complement strand
GCCACTGGAAGCCAAGGCCACTTGAATGATGAATCCCCTCCTCCCGGTAAGCTCATCCTTGACACTGATTCGGCCTCATTGAGGGCGTACAAGTACCATTGATTAAGTCTTGTTGATGTCCATAATTCATTGTATTTTCTGTCGGAAGTTCATTTTTCTTTCTATGCAAATTTCAATGTATGTCAATATGACCTGTCCCAATTTCAGTTTTTCGTTGTACAATAATTCACCGTTGATGTTGTCCAATTTTCAGTGCATAGGCTGCCTATGTTTCAGTTATATGTTGTGAAAATTTCAGTGTACTCGCCCTGCTATTTTACTGTCATTTATCAAGTGGTTTGCTGCCTTTTATCAAGTTTACCAGAGTTGGCATTGACCCTATGTTCTCTTCTGTTTTCCTGGGCAAGTATGAGCTGGCCTCGTTGCTTCAAGGATGAATCTGCCAATATGATAATCAGTGGGAACAAAAGGTATCGAGTATTTATTATCTCTACTGAAACACTACTACTTATGGTTTGGAATTTAAACATTTTTGTGCTCTCCTATAGGTTATTCCGCTCAATTTTTCTTTGTAGCTCTGCCATTGGAAGATAGGCCCCATTTTAGATTTTGGAACAGGATTTGGCCAGCCCGGCTCTGTTGAGAGTGATGGTGTAGCCTAAACTAATGATTTTGAAGCACCAGGAGAACAAGTTGAAACCTCGGAAAATCAAGATGCAATTCATCTTATGAACTTTCTGTAGATGCACCGGAATCTTCGAGATCGTCACGTGCATGTACTCAATGATCTTATTGAGCATGGAGCATATGTGGACCCACAATGAAAACTAAAAAACTGATGTTTGAGTTGTACACTTAAAATAAATTTTATATTAGCACTATTTACGTTCAGTACCAACATTTGTTATTCACGTGCGACATTGGCTTGTAGTGTGATTGACATGCATGGATTTGAGAGTCCTGATTTGAGGTACATATAGAGGCCGGAAGCGAAGTATGATCCGAGGGCGTGTTCGACGTGTCCGCGCGAACATATAGGGGCCGAATTCACCGAATCGGGCTGTAGATGCTCTAACTTTATTTTATTTCTTAATTGAAAAAAAAAGAGCACATGCCGATTAGCATAGTGCGTCGCTGCAGCTGCGTGCAACAACGGCGCGATACACGAAGGGGATAAATCACGGCGGACCGCAAGCTAGCTGATCGATTCGATCACGATGCTCTGCACACCAGCACGAGCGCGCACCTGCACCACAGCACTGCTGCCACGCACCCCACAGCCCTGCCACGAGCGCACGCGGCGGCACATGCGCCCCTTCGAAAGCACAACCAGAACCAGCAGCACGCCAGCACCGTCACCGGAGCGGCGCGCGCGGCTGCAGCCTTTCTCTTTCAGTTTCCGGTTCTCCACGCCGCTTCGTCCCGTTGCCGTGTTTCGTGGTGGCCTAGTGGGCACGAAGCAACGTGCACAGGGACCGCGTGCGGTGCGGTGCGCGCCGTACGAGATATCGATGAGATCACGGGTGCCCGCACGGCGGCGCTCGGGTTTTGCTGGGAGGACGGGAACCGTTGCTGAGAAGACGGCGTGGGCGCACGGTGAGTCGCTGTACTTTTGCCGTTGGATGTCTCTCGAGCGTGGCCTCCGCTTCCATGGATTGGCATGCACGTGCAGTCGTACGTGCTCGCTGTAGTACCGGCGCTTACTAAATTCCTTGACACCACTGTCAGTACGGCGCAGAGAGATCTAGTCTAGTAAAAAAAAATCTTTCTGCAGGAGATCTATATAGTATAGTTAACTTGTGGTCTTCTACGTCAAGGCAAGCAGAGACGACGAAGCTGTTACGATATGATAAGTTTTTAGTTTTATTACTTACTACTACTTACTTAATTACGTGTGAGCGAAAGCGACGGACCAGCAGTACACCGAAGAATCAGCACAAATAGGCCATTCGTGTTGGAAGGCATGCAATCCAGTTGTCGGCGCCGAAGAATAAACTGGCGCTGTCGTCACCGCCGAGAACCGCCATGGCCTCGCTCAGCAGGAGTACGCTTTGCGTGTGCGCAAAAGGACCAAGGAGGCCCTGATAACGAAGAAATCGAGGCCCTCCTGCGTTGGAATAGCATGGATTCGAAGCACGTTGGAATACTTGAAGAGTAACCCTCATCAAGAGACATAACTTCGCAACTTCTTTCCTTGCATCCACGAGTCCATAACTCTTTCTGCATGGGAGAAAAAGCAATATGGACTGAGCTTACGGCTCGACGAACAAACGGAAACGTGAGGCTTAGGGAGTTTGTGGCAATCTGAACCTGCCAAGCATGTGTGGCGAGGTGCGTGCCAGCTGTCACCTACTACCATGTTTCTTTACTCTTTAGCACGAGTTACGAAATGGACACATCGTCGTCGCATGGCTTCGTCCCAACCAAAGCTGGTGGGGCTTCTGTGAAGAATCGTAATGGCGTGTTTGGTTGCGATTATACAGTACTCCCTCCGTTCCTAAATAGTTTCTAAATACTTTCTCCGTTCCTAAATATAAGTCTTTTTAAAGATTTCAACAAGTGACTGCATACGAAGCAAAATAAGTGAATCTACACTCTCAAACATGTCTACGTACATTCGTATGTTGTAGTCCATTTAAAATATCTAAAAAACTTATATTTTGGAACGGAGAGAGCAGGGCCGTACCTCAAAAAATTTGGCCCCGGTGTGATATGAGAATTTAGGCCCCATACATAGGAAAATTAGTTGAAATAGTTTTCATTAACCATTGGAGAAAAGTCAAAAAGAGGAGACGAAGTATTAAGTTGCAGCGATTTGATTTGTGGCTGACGCTGAGCAGAATTTGATGCGTTTGCATACGCCACTGCTTCGACTCCCGTGAAGATGAGACCGGGACATGACTGGGCCGTGGGTGCCTTGTTTAATCTCTAGTAATACCAAATTAACTATAGTAATAATAATCATGTATTGTACTTAAAAAATTAGGGGCCCCAAGATTTTGGGGGCCCTATGCAGCTGCTCCGGTTGCACCTGCCCACATATGAGCCTGGGAGGAAGTATTTGTCTTTCTAGAGATCTCAACAAGTGATTACATACGGAGCAAAACGAGTGAATCTATACTCTAAAACATGTCTATATACATCCGTATATGATAGTCTATTTGAAATTTCTAAAAAACAAATATTTAGAAACAGAGGAAGTACTAATGAATGGAGATTAATAAACCCTCGCACAACGATCATGACAAGGTTTGGCTCGTGCTCCTGCTCGCCGCACTTGATGACCATCTCTATGCAGTATCGGTTGAAGAAGATGACCATGTAAACATCCTGGTTCGGGACTTTAAAGGTTAAGAAGTAGCCGATCAACAGCGAGTGAGCAATGGCAAAGCCTAGCCACACTTGATCCATGACAAGCCTTTCATTGACATCCTTGAGCCATCCGACGTTCATCTTCAAAACAATGACCCCTTGGAATAGTGTTCATGTAATTAAGGATGGAAGGTATCAAGGATGAGAGACAAATCCATGGAAGTGGGTTAGAAAACTTCCTCGTACAAGTGGTCAACCTTCGCGGCCTCCCCTTTTGCTTCTTGGAGGCATTGCCTTCTCCTGCATCCTTCGAGCAGCTGCCCTCAGCAACATTACCAAGGGTCAACTTGCCGGTAGAGCACCGCAAAGAAAAGAGCAAAATTAAAACACTAAAGAGCGAAATTCGAATAAAATAACGTTGTATATGCATATATTCAAGACAAGTCTTCCGATCAAGCACACAAGGCATGATTAAAGTCATTGTCGTTCAATGCCTACCGTGGTTATCCACTCTCATTTCTCATTATCACATCGTCATTTGTGTCGTCCCCCCGCGGGCGACTAGGGGGCGACTAGGGTTTTCGCCGCGCAACCACTCACCTTCCCTCTCTTCTCCCGCCATCACTAGAGACAGTTGTAGGGACGGCTATCGATGACAGTGGTGGCGAAGCGTTGGCTGCTTCGCTCGGTGGGTCGGAGGACTTCTGGTGCGCCGAGGCGGCGGCCTCGGGTGGTGCGGTGGCTCGGCCATTTTGGCCAAGGGCATCGGCCACGGATGTTAGCTAGTGTCCTCGGTAGGGAGGGCGACGAGGCGACGACAGTGGAGGAGCTCCGCCTGAGCCCCCCCTGGTGTGTCCCTTGTACCAGATCTGAAGTCATGGTCCTTCCTTCCCCTACAACCCGCTTCCCTGGTGGATCCAACAGCCGGGAACTCCAAGTCGCCGGATCTGCTGCCGGCGGAGTCTGGTGGTGCGAGATCCAGATCGGGAGAAGTCCCTTGGTCGACCTCATCGGTCTAGTGAGTGGTGGCTAGCTATTTAAATGTAAAAGAATACCCGAGTCTAACTAAAGTATGAGTACAAGATTTAATGATTTTTATATTAGATTGTGTGGAAAGACTATCTAAGCGAAGAGGCAATTGCAACATCTTCTTCATTAACTATGAGCCATGTAGATAAAAATCAGATAACGAAGTGTAAGAGACAATTTGCAGGTGGAAGACCCCTGAACCACGATGGTGTATGACTATTTTGTTGATCAAACAAAATTATAAATATATATAGCACTATGATTCCTAGTTTTAAAGAGCTCACATTCAATTAAGGTTCAATTGGAATTGGGTCACCTAATTTTGACAGGGTCAACAATTTCTCAAAGCACCCGAATTTAATTATTTTATACTATAAACTATGCTTCCTAATTTTTAAGGCCTTACAATTAACTGATGTCTTCAATTTAGAATTGAGTCACCCGATTTTGACCGGATCAACATTTTCTCAAGGAAATCTTCCATTCAATTCTTTTAATTCCCTATATACTCTAATTTTGAAGCTCTTTCATTCAATTGATTTAGGTATTCAATTTTGGATTTGGTTTACGATTTTGACCGGGCCGATAATTTTTCAAATCAATCAATCACAAGCAGCCCCAAAAAACACATCAATCCCGTGCACCCTCCCACCACCTAGAAAAAGAAGCGCCACCATGTGACACTGTAGCACCAATATAGTACATGCAGCCACCGACCCAAAAATTCCCCCACCCATAAATATATGTTGGTTAGTGAATAACACAGAACCACAACACAAAAGGTGAAGGAAATATGCCCTAGAGGCAATAATAAAGTTATTATTTATTTTCTTATTTCATGATAAATGTTTATTATTCATGCTAGAATTGTATTACCGGAAACATAATACATGTGTGAATACATAGACAAGTCACTAGTATGCCTCTACTTGACTAGCTCGTTAATCAAAGATGGTTAAGTTTCCTAACCATAGACATGAGTTGTCATTTAATTAATGGGATCACATCATTAGGAGAATGGTGTGATTGATTTGACCCATTCCGTTAGCTTAACACTTCATCATTTAGTATGTTACCACTGCTTTCTTCATGACTTATACATGTTCCTATAACTATGAGATTACGCAACTCCCGTTTACCGGAGGAACACTTTGTGTGCTACCAAACGTCACAATGTAACTGGGTGATTATAAAGGAGCTCTACAGGTGTCTTCGAAGATACATGTTGGGTTGGCGTATTTCGAGATTAGGATTTGTCACTCCGATTGTCGGAGAGGTATCTCTGGGCCCTCTCCGTAATGCACATCACTATAAGCCTAGCAAGCAATGTAGCTAATGAGTTAGTTACGGAATGATGCATTACGTAATGAGTAAAGAGACTTGCCGGTAACGAGATTGAACTAGGTATTGAGATACCGACGATCAAATCTCGGGAAAATAACATACCGATGACAAAGGGAACAACATATGTTGTTATGCGGTTTGACCGATAAAGATCTTCATAGAATATGTAGGAGCCAATATGAGCATCCAAGTTCCGCTATTGGTTATTGACCGGAAACGTGTCTCGGTCATGTCTACATAATTCTCGAACCCATAGGGTCCGCATGCTTAAGGTTTCGTTGTACCGAAGGAGTTCGGAGTCCCAGATGAGATCGGGGACATGACGAGGAGTCTCGAAATGGTCGAGACATAAAGATCGATATATTGGACGACTATATTCGGACTTTGGAAAGGTTCCGAGTGATTCAGGTATTTTTCGGAGTACCGGAGAGTTACGGGAATTCGCCGAGGAGTATATGGGCCTTATTGGCCTTTAGGGGAAAGAGAGAGGAGAGGTTGGGCGCCTCCCCAAGGCCTAGTCCGAATTGGACTAGGGGGAGGGGCTGCGCCCCCTCCTTCCTTCTCTTCTCTCTCCCCTTTCCTTGACTCCTACTCCTACTACTTGGAAGGGGGGGGGGGAATCCTACTCCCGGTGGGAGTAGGACTCCTCCTAAGGGTGCACCATAGAGAGGGTCGGCCCTCCCCCTCCTCCACTCCTTTATATACAGGGAGGGGGCACCCCTTGGAGACACAACAATTGATCTCTTGATCTCTTAGCCGTGTGCGGTGCCCCCCTCCACCATAGTCCTCCTTGATAATATTGTAGCGGTGCTTAGGCGAAGCCCTGCGACGGTAGAACATCAAGATCGTCACCATGCTGTCGTGCTGACGAAACTCTCCCTCGACACTCGGCTGGATCGGAGTTCGAGGGACGTCATCGAGCTGAACGTGTGCTAGAACTCGGAGGTGTCGTAGTTTCGGTGCTTGATCGGTCGGGCCGTGAAGACGTACGACTACATCAACCGCGTTGTTATAACGCTTCCGCTTTCAGTCTACGATGGTACGTGGACAACACTATCCCCTCTCGTTGCTATGCATCACCATGATCTTGCGTGTGCGTATGATTTTTTTTGAAATTACTACGTTACCCAACAAAACGCCCATCAAATCACCGCGCTACAAAATATAAATAAAACACACTCCATCATCCCCACCCGCCAAACTAAATATTCCATCAGTTCCAAAATATAAGTGGTGTTAGTTTTTTTTAAAAAGTCAAATTTCTTTAACTTTGACCAAATTCAGAGCAAAAAATAGCAACATCCACAACATTAAGCAAACTATGGAAATTCATTCATGATGAATGTAATCATAACCATTTGATATTATGGATTTTTATATATTTCTTTACAAATTTGATCAAACTTAAAAGGTTTGTATTTTCCAAAAAGTAACACACCTTATATTTTAAGATAGAGTGAGTAATTATTTTTAAAGAAACCCAACAACACCAATGATGCAGCAAAGCGCTCCCAACCCTTCTACTCCCTCCTTCTGTATATATAGGGCCTAATGTATTTTGCGAGATCACATTTGACTAATGACAAAATTAATAGTATATAAGATGCATAATGTGAAAAATATATCATTGGAAGCTCCTCTCACATACAAATTTGATGGTATGATTTGTGCAACTTGCATTTCATATATTATTGATCTAACATGTGGTCAAAGTTAGTCTAAAAAAACACATTAGGCCCTATATAGATGGAAAAAGGGAGTAGTCTATTAGTTACACCATGCTCCCAAAATTTTAAGGCCTCACAACTAACTAAGGTCTTCAATTTAAAATTTGGTCACCGGTTTTGATCGGCTCAACAAAATTTGTCAAGGAGCTATGTCATTCTTTTAATTCACTATGCTTCCTAATTTTGAATCCCTCCCATTCAATTAAGGTATATAATTTTGGACTTCATTCATATTTTGACTATGTCAACAATTTTGAAATCAATCGGCAACAAACCAGCCTATAAAACACATCAATCCCGCCCACCCACTCACCCCCGTAAAAAAAGCGCGAACATATGATACTGTAGCATCAATATAGTATATGCAGTCATGATAACCCACAAGTGTAGGGGATCGCAACAGTTTTCGAGGGTAAAGTATTCAACCCAAATTTATTGATTCGACACAAGGGGAGCCAAAGAATATTCTTGAGTATTAGCAGTTGAGTTGTTAATTCAACCACACCTGGATAACTTAGTATCTGCAACAAAGTATTTAGTAGCAAAGTAATATGATAATAAAGGTAACGGCAGCAAAAGTAATGTTTTTGGGTTTTTTAGTGATTTTAAAAATAGCAACGAAAAAGTAAATAAGCGAAGCACAGGATATGAAAAGCTCGTAGGCATTGGATCAGTGATGGATAATTATGTCGGATGCGATTCCTCATGTAATAGCTATAACATAGGGTGACACAGAACTAGCTCCAATTCATCAATGTAATGTAGGCATGTATTCCGTAAATAGTCATACGTGCTTATGGAAAAGAACTTGCATGACATCTTTTGTCCTACCCTCCCGTGGCAGCGGGGTCCTAATGGAAACTAAGGGATATTAAGGCCTCCTTTTAATAGAAAACCGGACCAAAGTATTAACACATAGTGAATACATGAACGCCTCAAACTACGGTCATCACCGAGAAGTATCCCGATTATTGTCACTTCGGGGTTATCGGATCATAACACATAATAGGTGACTATAGAATTGCAAGATAGGATCAAGAACACACATATATTGATGAAAACATAATAGGTTCAGATCTGAAATCATGGCACTCGGGCCCTAGTGACAAGCATTAAGCATAGCAAAGTCATAGCAACATCAATCTCAGAACATCGTGGATACTAGGGATCAAACCCTAACAAAACTAACTTGATTACATGGTAAATCTCATCCAACCCATCACCGTCCAGCAAGCCTACGATGGAATTACTCACGCACAGTGGTGAGCATCATGAAATTGGTGATGGAGGATGGTTGGTGATGACGACGACGATGAATCCCCCTCTCCGGAGCCCCGAACGGACTCCAGATCAGCCCTCCCGAGAGAGATTAGGGCTTAGCGGCGGCTCCGTATCGTAAAACGCGATGAAACTTTCTCTCCGATTTTTTTCTTCGTGAGACGGAATAAATAGAGTTGGAGTTGAGGTCGGCGGAGCCTCAGGGGGCCCACGAGACAGGGAGGCATGCCCAGGGGGAGGGCGCGCCCCCCACCCTCATGGACAAGGTGTGGCCCCCCTGGTCTTGATTCTTGCTCCAGTATTTTTTATATTTTCCAAAAAGTGCCTTCGAGGATTTTCAGGACATTCCGAGAACTTTTGTTTTCTACACATGAAACAACATCATAGCAGTTCTGCTGAAAACAGTGTCAGTCCGGGTTAGTTTCATTCAAATCATGCAAGTTAGAGTCCAAAACAAGGGCAAAAGTGTTTGGAAAAGTAGATACGTTGGAGACGTATCAACTCCCCCAAGCTTAAACCTTTGCTTGTCCTCAAGCAATTCAGTTGATAAACTGAAAGTGATAAAGAAAAACTTTTACAAACTCTGTTTGCTCTTGTTGTTGTAAACATGCAAAGCCAGCATTTAGGTTTCAACAAATATTATGAACTAACCATATTCACAATAACACCTCGGTCTCACAATTACTCATATCAATGGCATAATCAGCTTGCAATCCATAATAATAAAACTCGGATGTCAACACTTTCTCAAAACAATCATAGTATGATATAACAAAATGGTATCTCGCTAGCCCTTTCTGAGACCGCAAAACATAAATGCAGAGCACCTTTAAAGATCAAGGACTGACTAAACATTGTAATTCATGGTAAAAGAGATCCAGTCAAGTCATACCCAATATAAACCAATAGTAATGAATGCAAATGAGAGTGTGCTCTCCAGCGGGTGCTTTTTAATAAGAAGGGTGAGGACTCGGCATAAAAGTAAATAGATAGGCCCTTCACAGAGGGAAGCAGGGATTTGTATAGGTGTTAGAACTCGATTTTAAAATAGAGATTGAATAACATTTTGAGTGGCATACTTTTGCTGTCAACGCAATAACTATGAGATGGCTGTATCTTCCATACTACATGCATTATAGGCAGTTCCCAAACAGAATGGTAAAGGTTTATACTCCCCCAACCACCAACAAGCATCAATCCATGGCTTGCTCGAAACAATGAGTGCCTCCAAGTAACAACAGCCCTGGGGGAGTTTTGTTTAATTATTTTGATTTGCTTTGATCTTTTTGGATCATGGCACTGGGAATCCCGGTTACCGGCCCTTTCTCGTGAATGAGGAGCGGAGTCCACTTCTCTTGAGAATAACCCACCTAGCATGGAAGATATAGGCAGCCCTAGTTGAAACATGAGCTGGTAGAGCATACAAAAAAGAATTTCATTTGAAGGTTTGGAGTTTGGCACATACAAATTTACTTGGAATGGTAGGTAGATACCGCATATAGGAAGGTATGGTGGACTCATATGGAACAACTTTGGGGTTTAAGGAGTTTGGATGCACAAGCAGTATTCTCGCTTAGTACAGGTGAAGGCTAGCAAAAGACTGGGAAGAGACCAACTGAGAGAGCGACAACAGTCATAAACATGCATTAAAATTACTTCACACCGAATACAAGCATGAGTAGGATATAATCTACCATGAACATAAATATCATGAAGGCTATGTTGATTTGTTTCAACTACATGCGTGAACATGTGCTAAGTCGAGTCACTCAATTCATTCAAAGGAGAATACCATCCCATCATACCACATCATAATCATTCTAATAGCATGTTGGCACGCAAGGTAAACCATTATAACTCATAGCTAATCAAGCATGGCACAAGCAACTATAATCTCTAAATTTCATTGCAAATATGTTTACTTCATAATAAGCTGAATCAGGAACGATGAACTCATCATATTTACAAAAACAAGAGAGGTCGAGTTCATACCAGCTTTTCTCATCTCAATCAGTCCATCATATATCATCATTATTGCCTTTCACTTGCACGATCGAACGATGTGTATAATAATAATAGTGCACATGCATTGGACTAAGCTGGAATCTGCAAGCATTCAACTCAAAAGAGAGAAGACAAGGTAATATGGGCTCTAAGTTAAATAAACAATCATGCATATGAGAGCCACTAAAATTTTTCAATATGGTCTTCTACTCTCGACCCCCAAAGAAAAGAAAAGAAAATAAAACTATTTACACGGGAAAGCTCCCAACAAGTAAAAGAAGAACGAGAAATCTTTTTGGGTTTTCATTTTAATTCTACTACAAGCATGGAAATTAAACTAACTAATTTTTTGGTTTTTCTTAAGGTTTATCAAACACACAAGAAGAAAACTAGAAAAAGAAATTTAAACTAACATGGATAATACAATTAAAGAGTATGAGCACCGACGACTAGTGTGTGAAACATAGATGTAAAGTCGGTGAGAAATACATACTCCCTCAAGCTTAGGCTTTTGGCCTAAGTTGGTCTAATGCCAAGGATAGCCTGGTTGATATCCGTAGTTGTAACTGGGGTCGTCACTGGTAGAAAAAGAGGCTTCCGTCCAGCCCCATTAGTCGCGAAACTGTAGAAACCGCGACTAATGAAGTCTTTAGTCGCGGTTCGGCAGACGAACCGCGACCAAAGGCCTGGGCCCAGGGCGCTCGGTGGCCAGCTGGTGCACGTGAGGGGATTTAGTCGCGGTTGGCCAGGCCAACCGCGACTAAAGGTGCCCAAAGGCCTTTAGTCGCGGTTGGCTAGGCCAACCGCGACTAAAGCTCCTCCCCTATATATACCAGTTCAGCACGCTCACTTAGCCATTTGGTGCCACTTCTCTTCACAAGCTTCACAAGGGGGTGTAGGTTTGCTTTTGGTTCCTCTTATGCACACAAGGTGTTTGATGAAATGCCCCAAGAGGGTGAAACAAACATGATATGAAGTGTTGGAGCCACACTTGAGGTTCCTCATTTATTTTTTCCTCCTCGATCGCGGTAAGCAACTTGAACCTTTCATGCATGTGTGTCATTGATAAAATATGCATGTGTGTTGTTCATTGTTTAATTTCTATTGTTTATAGCTAGTTAGTTTAACAAATGCATGATGGTTAATTATATATTTTATATTATAATAATGCAGATGAATCGGCAATGGATGTACGGTAACCGACTATCCCGCGAGTTCACTACGGGTTTGAAAGATTTCCTCGTAGTGGCTAATGCGAACAAGCAGAAGGGTTTTGTTATCTGTCCATGTATCGACTGTAAGAATCAGAAGGGTTACTCTTCCTCAAGAGAAGTTCACCTGCACCTGCTTCGGCACGGTTTCATGCCAAGCTATAATTGTTGGACCAAGCATGGAGAAAGAGGGGTTATAATGGAAGAAGATGAAGAAGGGGATGATTTCATCGATGAAAGCTATCTTGCTAATTTTGGTGATACTTTCATGGAGGATGCTGAAGGTGAAGGGGAAGGTGAAGGGGAAGGTGAAGGTGAAGAAGAGGCACGTGATGAGACCGTTGATGATCTTGGTCGGACCATTGCTGATGCACGGAGACGCAGCGAAACTGAAAAGGAGAGGGAGAATTTGGATCGCATGTTAGAGGATCACAGAAAGTCGTTGTACCCCGGATGCGATGATGGTCTGAAAAAGCTGGGCTGCACACTGGATTTGCTGAAATGGAAGGCACAGGCAGGTGTAGCTGACTCGGCATTTGAAAACTTGCTGAAAATGTTGAAGAATATGTTTCCAAAGAATAACGAGTTGCCCGCCAGTACGTACGAAGCAAAGAAGGTTGTCTGCCCTTTAGGTTTAGAGGTTCTGAAGATACATGCATGCATCAACGACTGCATCCTCTACCGCGGTGAATACGAGAATTTGAATGAATGCCCGGTATGCACTGCATTGCGTTATAAGATCAGAGGCGATGACCCTGGTGACGATGTTGAGGGCGAGAAACCCAGGAAGAGGGTTCCCGCCAAGGTGATGTGGTATGCTCCTATAATACCATGGTTGAAACGTCTGTTTAGGAACAAAGAGCATGCCAAGTTGTTGCGATGGCACAAAGAGGACCGTAAGTCGGACGGGGAGTTGAGACACACCGCAGATGGAACGCAATGGAGAAAGATCGACAGAGAGTTCAAAGATTTTGCAGCTGACGCAAGGAACATAAGATTTGGTCTAAGTACAGATGGCATGAATCCTTTTGACGAGCAGAGCTCCAGCCATAGCACCTGGCCCGTGACTCTATGCATCTACAACCTTCCTCCTTGGTTGTGCATGAAGCGGAAGTTCATTATGATGCCAGTGCTCATCGAAGGTCCGAAGCAACCCGGTAACGACATCGATGTGTACCTAAGGCCATTAGTTGATGAACTTTTACAGCTGTGGGGCAGACCTGGTGTCCGTGTGTGGGATGAGCACAAAAAAGAGGAATTTAACCTACGAGCATTGCTTTTCGTAACCATCAACGATTGGCCTGCTCTTAGTAACCTTTCGGGACTGTCAAATAAGGGATACAATGCATGCACGCACTGCTTACATGAGACTGAAAGTGTACATTTGCCAAATTGTAAGAAGAACGTGTACCTTGGGCATCGTCGATTTCTTCCGAAAATTCATCCAGTAAGAAAGAAAGGCAAGCATTACAACGGCAAGGCAGATCACCGGCCGAAGCCTGCGGAACGCACTGGTGCTGAGGTATTTGATATGGTCAAGGATTTGAAAGTCATCTTTGGAAAGGGTCCTAGCGGACAATCAGTTCCGAAGGGAGCTGACGGGCACGCAGCCATGTGGAAGAAGAAATCTATATTCTGGGAGCTAGAATATTGGAAAGTCCTAGAAGTCCGCTCTGCAATCGACGTGATGCACGTTACGAAGAATATTTGCGTGAACCTCCTAAGCTTCTTGGGCGTGTATGGGAAGACAAATGATACAAAGGAAGCACGGTAGGACCAGCAACGTTTGAAAGACCCTGATGACCGGCATCCGGAATGGTTTCAAGGTCATGCCAGCTACGCTCTGACCAAAGAAGAGAAGGTCATCTTTTTTGAATGCCTGAGCAGTATGAAGGTCCCGTCTGGATTCTCGTCCAATATAAAGGGAATAATAAACATGGCGGAGAAAAAGTTCCAAAATCTGAAGTCTCACGACTGCCACGTGATTATGACGCAATTGCTTCCGATTGCTTTGAGGGGGCTCCTGCCGGAAAATGTTCGAGTAGCCATTGTGAAGCTATGTGCATTCCTCAATGCAATCTCTCAGAAGGTAATCAATCCAGAAGATCTACCATGGTTACAGAACAATGTGATCCAATGTCTTGTCAGTTTCGAGTTGGTGTTCCCGCCATCCTTCTTCAATATTATGACGCACCTCTTGGTTCACCTAGTCGAAGAGATTTTCATTCTCGGTCCTGTATTTCTACACAATATGTTCCCCTTCGAGAGGTTCATGGGAGTATTAAAGAAATATGTTCGTAACCGTGCTAGGCCAGAAGGAAGCATCGCCAAGGGGTATGGAAATGAGGAGGTAATTGAGTTTTGTGTTGACTTTGTTCCTGACCTTAAGCCGATTGGTCTTCCTCGATCGCGGCACGAGGGGAGACTAAGTGGAAAAGGCACGATCGGAAGGAAATCAACGATATGTATGGACGACCATTCTCTGACTGAAGCACACCACACTGTACTGACCAATTCCAGCTTGGTGGCTCCGTACTTTGAGAAACACAAGAATATTTTACGCTCGGACAACCCGGGGAAGCCTGAATCCTGGATTAGGAAGGCCCACATGGAGACTTTCGGCAGTTGGTTGAGAAAACATTTAATGAATGACAATGATGTTGTAGATCAGCTGTACATGTTGGCCAAGACACCATCTTCGACTATAACGACTTTCCAAGGGTACGAGATAAATGGGAATACATTTTACACGATCGCCCAAGATAAAAAGAGCACCAACCAAAACAGTGGTGTTCGCTTTGATGCAGCAACCGAGAATGGGCAAAAGGTCACATATTATGGTTACATAGAGGAGATATGGGAACTTGACTATGGACCCTCCTTTAAGGTCCCTTTGTTCCGGTGCAAATGGTTCAAGCTAACAGGAGGTGGGGTAAAGGTGGACCAGCAATACGGAATGACAATGGTGGATTTCAACAATCTTGGTTACCTTGACGAACCATTCGTCCTAGCGAAAGATGTCGCTCAGGTTTTCTATGTGAAGGACATGAGTAGCAAACCGAGGAAACGGAAAGATAAGAAAACGATCAGTACATCATGCGATGATCCAAAGCGCCACATTGTTCTTTCAGGGAAAAGAAACATCGTGGGAGTGGAGGACAAGACAGACATGTCAGAAGATTATAATATGTTTGCTGAAATTCCGCCCTTCAAAGTGAACACCGACCCAAGCATTAAGTTAAATGATGAGGATGCTCCATGGATACGGCACAATCGTAAGCAAGCAGGGACACAAGGGAAGAAATGACGTGTAATAATTTATTGTACCAAACTTTGTTGAATGGATCATGTGAATTATATTACCCGTGATGTGTTTGGTGTCCATTTTCGAATGATTCGAGATACCACTGATGATACATGAAATTTGGAGTGATTTAGTCATACTCCTTTTTTGCTATGTTATTTGTATTTTTAACATATTGAATTGAATTAGTTTTATTTTTCTGAATTTTTTGATATATTATTTGTATTTTTAACATTTTGAATTGAATTAGTTTTATTTTTCTTAATTTTTTGATAATTATTTGTATTTTTAGAATTTTGAATTGAATTAGTTTTATTTTTCTGAATTTTTTGATATAATATTTGTGTTTTTAACATATTGAATTGAATTAGTTTTATTTTTCTGAATTTTTTGATATATTATTTGTATTTTTAAGATTTTGAAAAAGAAAAAGTATTTTGAAAAATATCTTTAGTCGCGGTTGGTCTGGCCAACCGCGACTAAAGGTTACCCTTTAGTCGCGGGTCGCCTCCCCAACCGCGACTAAAGGGGGGGCTATAAATACAAGGCCTGCCGCCGTCGCCTCCATTTCTCGTCTTCTCTGCCGCGCCGAAGGCCTGCCGCCTGCCGCCGTCGCCCTCGACGCCGCCCGCCGTCGCCCTCGCCCTCGACGCCGCCCGCCGTCGCCCTCGCCC
>NC_041393.1:87696000-87707501 GCF_002162155.2 Triticum dicoccoides | reverse complement strand
CCCCTCCTTTTGCCACCGCCCTTTCGCCACCGCCACCGCCACCGCCCCCCTTCTTCACTTAATTAATTTGTTTTTACTACATGTTTTCAGGACTGACATAATGGCGGACGATAGAGCTGACCCGATTATGGACAACTATGATCCGGACGGTGAAGCACATATGTTCGGCATCATAAACGGCGATATTCTATATGTGCCGACCGGACAAGAAGAAGATGATATCTCTTCTTATCTGAACCTTGACGGTGAAGATGAAGGGCGCCGTCAGCAAGATGATGCCGAACAAACGTCGATAAACGACGATCTTCAAATGGAAGTAGCAACCACCTCCGGCGCCGAGGTATATATATACATTGAGCCTCTGGTGATACAAACTAACTGATTTGAATAAATATGTGTGTACTAACGCGCGCGACTCTCTTTCTTATTTTAGCCCTCGGCCGGATCGTCGAAACAATCGAGTACGTCGTCAAAGCATGGCGCAACCAAGACGATGAAACAAGGAGAAACATGCACCATCGAGGTTGTCGACAGTGCAACCGGCTGGCCGCTGGAGCCCCGCAAGAACGCCACCAAGTTTGTCAACCAATGCGGAGCCATTGTTAGAGACAACGTCTCGATCACCGTCCAGGAGTGGAATAAGCCAAAGAAGGCACGAATTGCTGGTTTCACTTTTGTCGATAAGAGAACAAAAAAAGATTGCTTCAAGAAGCTTATGGAACATTTCGTTCTACCTCCGGAATACAACAAATTCGATGAGGAGGGTAACAAGATTGAGGAAAACAAGGAGAGGAGGAGGCTAGTCAAACAGTTCGCTCTTCATAAGATGGCCGACGCATTCCGGAAATTCAAGCAAAATCTAGCCCTTGACTTTGTCAAGCAGAACAAGACTCCGGATTTCAAAGGACAATATGAGAAACTGAAACATGATTGGCCAGAATTTGTGAAGCAAAAGAAATCGGAGCAGTTCATTCAAATATCGAAAAAATAAGGAAAATGCGGCTAAGAAGGAGTACAATCATATTATGGGGCCAGGAGGGTATCGCCTTTGGGAGCCTAGGTGGGAGAAGATGGAGAACGAGCTGAGGGCGCGAGGAATCCGTCCAGGTACGGAGGGATGGGACCCAAGGGCCAAAAGCTGGTGGTACGGGCATGGGGGAACGCTGAACCCGGAGACAGGGGAGTGTGTTTACCGGGGCAAAATAATTAAACCCACCCAAGCCCTTATTGACGCAATGAGGGATGCTCAAGAGGGGAAGATCAAGTTCAACAGAGAGAACGACGCGCTGACAAAAGCCCTCGGGAATCCTGAACACGGAGGACATGTACGAGGCATGGGGCACATTCCGTGGAAAATAGGGTTCCCCCAGAACGATGACCCGTACGGTTACAGAAGCCGGAAGAGAAAGATGGATCGGGAAGCAGATGTTGTGGCGCGGTTGGCATCGGAAATGGATGTGATGAAGAAAACCGTGAGTGTACTAGTAGTCGAAAGAGATGCAGCTCGGGCGCAGCATGAAGATCATCCAGCGGATCTCAGAAGCCAGCAGCGGAGAAGCAGTGTGGCTTCCACGGAGGCCCCATCGACTGGTGCAGATGCACCGACGATCGAAATTACTGCACCGGAGCCTCTGGTGGTCGAAATTACTACACCGGAGCCTCTGGTGGTCGAAATTACTGCACCGGAGCCTCCTCGCTACCCCGTGGACGATATAAAGGAGATGAAAGAATGTCATCTGTATTATCCTATCGGGAACATGTCCATGAAGGTAGCCATCGGCAGTGCTTTACCATGTTTACCTGGAGCACTCCACCACAACAACCCCATTCAAGATGGCTATGCTCGTGTCACGGTGGAGGACATAGTCCAAGGGTTTGAGGACCTGGAGATTTACATTGCTACACCTGAAGGGGAGAAAAGACTTGGAGATGTCAAGCGCCATTTCATTCTATAGCAAAAGAAGTTTATCAAGTTTCCAGGCGAGGCGCCAAGGACAACAAGTCCACCCCCCTACGGTGGTGGCGATTCACCTACACCTCCGTCACGTCAGCCGACGCCCCCCAGTCCACAACGTCCGGCGGGTGATCAGACGCCGCCCCCCAGTCCTCGTCCGGCGGGTGATCAGACGCCGCCCCCCAATCCACCTCCGGCAAAGAAGCAGAAGCAGTCCTGGATTATTAACCCGGACCCTTATGTACCTAAGACCACAAAGGTACCGGAGCCATCACTGAAGCCTCTCCCCACAAGGCCTTGGGAACGTAGTGCCGAGGAAACTGCCGCGGCCGCGGCTGCTGATCATGAGAAATGGAAGGCGGACTGCAAGAAGAAAAGAGAGCCCGAGCCCAAGCCAGTATTTTCTGATGAGCAAAAGAAGTGGGCTAAGTCATTTTTGAGCACACCGTCCCAAGCCGCGAAGAATCTGCCTGACGACTATGCACGTGAACTTCGTAGGCAGACACTCATGTTGAAGGAGAAGAAAGAGCGGGCGGAGAACCAGGAGAACAAAGCCTTGGAGGAGGCCGAGAAAACGGAATTAGAAAGTAAAAAAAGCGGGAAACGAGTTGCCCAGCTCGGGGAACAAAGTAAACAATCGATTGCCCCGCTTATAGTGAAAGCCGCCGGTCCGGATGACCCCGATATCATAGCAGCTACGGCAGCACATGGATTGACTGTAACGAGTGCCAGAGAACAAGCGGCCAACTTAGGTATTACTCTTCGTGAACTGTTAGGCCTTGATGAGGCGCCAGTGAAGGAGGTAGTAATTACATATGTGAAGAATGGGCCTCTCGTCGAGCCTGCGCAGGAAGAGGATCTACCTCCACAAATGAAAGGTCTGCTGAAATGGTACAAGGGTTACATAAAAAATAAAAACGCCAAAGAATATATTTATGCGGAAGTTAGATATGAGCATCACTTCAAACATTACTATGTACAAATTCATCTGAGTGAATTGTTCCAGCTTTTCAATCTGCGCGAGCTCGACAAATCTATCATCAGTTGCTACGTTCTGTAAGTGATTTATTTCTACCCCATCTCGTTCATATTGCCTGCACTATATATGTCCTAACTATATTGTTGTGTCCGCTATTATACATGCAGAATGAAGATTAAGGAATGCAGAGTAAGGAACATCCATGATGTTGGGTTCATTGACCCACACATCGTTAATGGATATGTGTTGGAGCATCACCCCGCCGACATGGAGGCAGACCTGTGGCAGTTTCTTACAAAGCAGGAACTCAAAAGTGATATTCTATTTCCTTACCATTTTGGGTGAGTGTTTCTGTCTTGAGCACATTCTCTTTTGTTTACTCCATGCATGGTATGTGGCCGGCTAATCGATGAGTTATGCATGACGTACTGTGCATGTATCGTGTCCGCAGGTTCCACTGGATTCTGCTAGTAATTAAAGTTGACACCTCAGAATGTCTCGTCCACGACTCTCTGAATAAGGATCCAAAGCTTTGGGGCGGCATGAGAAGAATGCTGCAGAAGTAATTATTTTCATTCATTTGCGCTCTATATCGATCGGCCTATTTCGTTCATTTCCTAATATCAAGTAACTAATAACTCTCTTGTTCATTTAATTTTCTTTGCCTCGTAGGGTTTGGAGACGGTTAGTAGATACAAAGGTCGGTGAATTCAAAAAAGAGCTAGAATTCAAAAGGTCAAAGGCTAAGAATGGTGAGGATATTCAGCCAGCGGGGACCAATCTATGTGCATACTATGTCTATGAGATGATCCAGAGATACACCTCTGAGCGGCGGGTTCCGAGTGATACCAATGCTTAGAGGAATAACCTCCGGATGATGCTTAGTCCAGAAGCTCGCTTCCGACCACTTCAAGAGGAACTAGCTGGATGGTTCAGGAGGGAAGTCCTCCATCCTAAAGGAGAACACCATTACGAGGACGTAGAACTTTATATGCATTAAATTATGTATGGAAACTTGTTCAAAATTGTATATGGTCATCCGATGATATTGAATATATATTGTATATTCCTCTTGAATTCTTTTTGGTTCTAATTTCAAATTTGTTTGAAATTGTACATTCATATGCATGTATGTAGTACCGTAGAATATGTGAAACTCCTTCAAAATTAAAATAAAGCACAAAAGAAATAAAACAATACAAATTAAACAGAAAACAGGTTTAGGGGGGGGGGGCTAAAACCCTAAACCTGCGGCGGCCTTTAGTCGCGGTTGGCCAGAAGAACCGCGACTAAAGGTCCTCCGCCCCGACGGCCGCCTGGCGCCCACGTGGACGGGCCTTTAGTCGCGGTTCTTAAGCAACCGCGACTAAAGGGGGGGCCTTTAGTCGCGCCTGTTTGGTCGCGGTTGCGCAACCGCGACTAATGGCAGTTGCGAACCACGACCAAAGGCCCTTTTTCCACCAGTGCGTACTGAGATGCAGCAACAATCGCCTCCTGAGCTGCAGCATGTTGGCGAGATGCCTCCGCTCTCCCCTCGTGTTCAGCTGCTTCCTCCCTGGTAACAACATATTTTCCTTTTGCCTGATAATCAAAAAGGAGAGGAGCAGGAAGAGTAACATGGACGACGTTGCGTCTGTTATAGATTAGTCGATAATGGAGGAATTGTTCATTCCTCCTAAGAAAATGATGGTTGACCATAGCGTCATAATCTAAATAAGCAGGAGGTATCATCACATTCCCCTCTCGTGGAGCTATACCAAGATAATTAGCCACACGGGTTGCATAAATTCCTCCAAATAAATCTCCAGCTCTACCATTATTCTGCAACCTACGTGCAACTATTGCCCCCAAGTTATAACCTTTATAACCTAACACAGCACTCTTGAGTACACAGAGATCATGGACACACATATGACATGCTTCATCTTTACCGTTAATGCATCTACCAATGAAGAGAGCAAAATAATGTATAGCAGGAAAATGAATGCTTCCTATGATAGCTTGTGTTATGTCCCTGGATTCTTCCACAGTAATACTAGCAAGGAAATCTCTAAATTCAGATTTGTGAGGATCATTAATATTACCCCACTGTGGAAGTTTGCAAGCAGTTGTAAAATCCTCTAAGTCCATGGTATAAGATGTATCATAAATATCAAATAGGACACTAGGAGAATTACACGTACAATTATATTTAAACCTCGGTACAAAGGAATCAGTCAATTGATAGTACTGAGGACACTTATCTGGTAAGAAGTCCTCCAGCTCAGCATTACGCACATACGCGTCAAATTCCTCCTTAAAGCCTGCTTCGACCATAAAATCATCTGATGGCCACTCACAAGCTCGTACATCCGCGTCCCTCGGTAATTCAACATCTTGCTCACGCATAGCAATCTTGGACCCTTTCTTTACCGAGGAACCACCTTGGTACATTCTCCTAGACATAATTCTTTTCTGAAAAATTTCTGAAAATTTAGTAACTTCAAAATAAAAGTGAATAAAACTTAACAAGAATGGTAGCAACTACTCCTACAAGTGCCTAGAGCCTATATCATGCATTAGAAATGCTTGGGACCTCATAAATTTAACATGAAAGCTCAAGAACATGGTCACCTATGCAGAAATTTTTTGCAATGAATAAAGCACTAGAACAAAAACTATTTGAACCAATGGAGGAGTCACATACCAAGCAACAATCTCCCAAAGCAGTTTTGTGAATGGAGCTTTGAGCAAGGAGATCAAAAATCGCAACAAAATGAGCTAGAACTCGTGCTTGAGCTGGATGGGGAATTTTTTGGGTAGAAGATGAAGTGTGTGGGTGCTGGCATAAGTGGAGGGGGGCCACCAGGGGCCCATGAGACAGGGGGGCATGCCCAGGTGGGGTGGGCGCGCCCTCCACTCTCGTGGCCTGGTGCTTGCCCCTCCTGCAGTGATTTTAGTGCCTAAAATCCTCAAATATTCCATAAAAAATCATACTAAATTTGCAGGGCATTTGGAGCAATTTTATTTTCGGGATAATTTTTATTGCACGGATAATTCAAAAAACAGACGAATAATACTCTTTTTGCTTTATTTATTCTAAATAACAGAAAGTAAAAAGAGGGTAGAGAAGGTTGTGCCTTCTAGTTTCATCCATCTCATGACCATCAAAATGAATCCACTAACAAGGTTGATCAAGTCTTGTTAACAAACTCATTCCGAATAACACGGAACCGGAGAAATTTCGAATAACACTAAGTTACCTCAATGGGGATATGAAAATCCCCAACAATAAGAATATCATACTTTTTCTTGACAGTAGGGAGAGGAAATTCAAAACCTCCAATAATGATAGTTGGAACTTTTCCAATAGAATTGATGCTATGAACTTGAGATTGTTTCCTCGGAAAGTGTACCGTATGCTCATTACCATTAACATGAAAAGTGAAATTGCCTTTGTTGTAATCAATAACAGCCCCTGCAGTATTCAAAAAGGGTCTACCAAGGATAATCGACATACTATCGTCTCGGGAATATCAAGAATAACAAAGTCCGTTAAGATAGTGACATTTGCAACTACAACAGGCACATCCTCACAAATACCGACAGGTATGGCAGTTGATTTATCAGCCATTTGCAAAGATATTTCAATAGGTGTCAACTTATTCAATTCAAGTCTACGATATAAAGAGAGAGGCATAACACTAACACCGGCTCCAAGATCACATAAAATAGTCCTAACGTAGTTTCTTTTAATGGAGCATGGTATAGTTGGACACCTGGATCTCCAAGTTTCTTTGGTATTCCACCCTTAAAAGTGTAATTAGCAAGCATGGTGGAAATTTCAGCTTCTGTTATCTTTCTTTTGTTTGTAATGATATCCTTCATATATTTAGCATAAGGGTTTACTTTAATCATATCAGTTAAGGGCATACGTAAGAAGATAGGTCTAATCATTTCAGCAAAGCGCTCAAAATCCTCATCATCCTTTGTCTTGGATGGTTTAGGAGGATAGGGCATGGGTTTTTGAATCCATGGTTCTCTTTCTTTACCGTGCTTCCTAGCAACAAAATCTCTCTTATCATAACATTGATTCTTTGATTGTGGGTTATCAAGATCAACTGCAGGTTCAATTTCTACTTCATTATTTTTGCTAGGTTGAGCATCAACATGAACATTATCATTATCATTATCACTAGGTTCATGTTCATCACCTGATTGTGTTTCAGCATCAAAAATAGAAATATCATTGGGATTCTCAGGTGTGTCCACAACAGGTTCACTAGAAGCATGCAAAGTCTTATCGTTTTTCTTTTTCTTCTTTTTGGAAGAACTATGTGCTTCTAAATTATTTCTCTGAGAATCTTGCTCGATTCTCTTAGGGTGGCCTTCAGGATACAAAGGTTCCTGAGTCATTCTACCAGTTCTAGTAGCCACTCTAACAGCGAAGTCATTTTTATTATTTAATTCATCAAGCAAATCATTTTGAGATTTAAGTACTTGCTCAGCTTGAGTAGCAACCATAGACGCATATTTGCTAATGAGTTTCAGTTCACCTTTAACTCTAGCCATATTATCGCTCACGCGTCCTATCTCGAAAGCATTATTCTTTAACTCTCTACCAACATAAGCATTAAAACTTTCTTGTCTAGCCATAAAGTCATCAAATTCATCTAAGCATGGGCTATGAAATTTAGTAGAGGGGATTTCAACCTTATCATATCTATAGAGAGAATTTACCTTTACTACCTGTGTCGGGTTATCAAGACAATGTGGTTCTTCAACAGGCGGTATATTAAGACCATGTATTTCTTCAATAGATGGTAAATTCTTAACATCTTTGGCTTTTATACCTTTTTCTTTCATTGATTTCTTTGCCTCTTGCATATCTTCAGGACTGAGAAATAAAACACCTCTCTTCTTCGGAGTGGGTTTAGGAATAGGCTCAGGAGTTGGCTCAATTGGTTCAGGAATTGACTCAGGAATTGGCTCAGGAAGGGTCCAATTATTTTCATTAGTCAACATATTATTCAATAGTAATTCAGCTTCACCGACTGTTCTTTCCCTGAAAACACAACCAGCACAACTATCCAAGTGGTCCTTGGAAGCATCGGTTAGTCCATTATAAAATATATCAAGTATTTCATTTTTCTTCAGAGGATGATCGGGCAAAGCATTTAGTAATCGGAGAAGCCTCCCCCAAGCTTGTGGGAGACTCTCTTCTTTGATTTGCAGAAAATTATATATTCCCCGCAAGGAAGCTTGTTTCTTATGAGCGGGAAATATTTAGCAGAGAAGTAATAAATCATATCCTGGGGACTACGCACACAACCAGGACCAAGAGAATCATACCAAGTCTTAGCATCACCCTTTAATGAGAATGGAAATATCTTAAGGATGTAAAAGTAGCGAGATTTATCATCATGAGTAAACAGGGTAGCTATATCATTCAACTTGGTAATACGTGTGTTACGGCTCCGTCGTATCTATAATTTTTTATTGTTCCATGCCAATATTCTTCAACTTTCATATACTTTTGGCAACTTTTTATACTATTTTTGGGACTAACATATTGATCCAGTGCCTAGTGCCAGTTCCTGTTTGTTGCAGGTTTTATGTTTTGCAGAAAACCAATATCAAACGGAATCCAAACGGGGTAAAAACGGACGGAGAATTATTTTGGAATATTTGGGATTTTCCGGAGGAAGAATCAACGCGAAACGGTGTCCGAGGTGGCCACGAGACAGGGGGATGCACCCTCCCCCCTGGGTGCGCCCTGGACTCTCGTGGGCCACCTGTAAGGCGGTTGACGCTCTTCTTTTGCCGCAAGAAAGCTAATTTTACGAGAAAAATCTGGACGAAAGATTCACCCCAATCGGAGTTACGGATCTCCGGATATAAAAGAAACGGTGAAGGGGTAGAACCAAAGAACGCAGAAACAAAGAGATTGATCGAATCTCGGAGGGGCTCTCGCCCCTCCCACGCCATGGGAGCCAAGGACCAGAGGGGAAACCCTTCTCCCATCTAGGGAGGAGGTCAAGGAAGAATAAGAAGAAGGGGGGCTCTCTCCCCCTTGCTTTCGGTGGCGCCGGAACGCTGCTGGGGGCCATCATCATCACCGCGGTCTTCACCAACACCTTCGCCATCTTCACCAACATCTCCATCACCTTCCCCCATCTATATCCAGCGGTCCACTCTCCCGCAACCCGTTGTACCCTCTACTTGAACATGGTGCTTTATGCTTCATATTATTTTGCAATGATGTGTTGCCATCCTATGATGTCTGAGTATATTTTTCGTTGTCCTATCGGTGATTGATGAATTGCTATGATTGGTTTGAGTTGCATGTTTTATTATTGGTGCTGTCCTATTGTGCCCTCCGTGTCGCGCAAGCGTGAGGGATTCCCGCTGCAGGGTTTGCAATATGTTTATGATTTGCTTATGGTGGGTGGCGTGAGTGACAGAAGCACAGACCCGAGTAAGTAGGTTGTCTGCGTATGGGATAAAGGGGACTTGATACTTTAATGCTATGGTTGGGTTTTACCTTAATGAATCTTTAGTATTTGCGGATGCTTGCTAGAGTTCCAATCATAAGTGCATATGATCCAAGTAGAGAAAATATGTTAGCTTATGCCTCTCCCTCAAATAGAATTGCAATAGTGATTACCGGTCTAGTAATGTAGTCAGTTGCTTAGGGACAATTTCACAACTCCTACCACCACTTTTCCACACTCGCTATATTTACTTTATTGCTTCTTTATCTATACAGCCCCTAGCTTTTATTTACATGCTCTTTATTATCTTGCAAACCTATCCAACAACACCTACAAAGTACTTCTAGTTTCATACTTGTTCTAGGTAAAGCGAACGTCAAGCGTGCGTAGAGTCGTATCAGTGGCCGATAGGACTTGAGAGAGTATTTGTTCTACCTTTAGCTCCTCGTTGGGTTCGACACTCTTACTTATCGAAAGAGGCTACAACTATCCCGTATACTTGTGGGTTATCAAGACCTTTTTCTGGCGCCGTTGCCGGGGAGTCATAGCGTGGGGTGAATATTCTCGTGTGTGCTTGTTTGCTTTATCACTAAGTAAATTTTATTTGCTGTTCTTAGTTGTTCTTTATCATTAGTTATGGATATGGAACATGAAATACCAAAAAAATTAGTTGTTTTTGCTACTCATAAAGATGGGGTAACTCCTAAAACCCTCGACTCTCATTATGTGAGAGATATTATGTACTACTTTGATAATACTAAGAAAACCCCATTCAACTTTATAATGGGAGACACGTTGGATCAACGTGAATACTTTAGTGATTATCGCTCAACACAAAAAGGGAAACTATTATGGGATCAATTTATTATGTTGCGTTGGTATGCCCGGGATCTATGCTTGAGATATGATATTACTTGTTGCTTTAGGATGAAGGCTCCACACCTTCCCTTTTCATGCAAATTTAATGATAATGAAACCTTAGCTTCTTATGATAATGGTATATATTATTACTATGATGTTGAACAAATAGAAGAATTTGTTGCTTTTAAGGCTGCTTATGAAATTAAATCTTTGTTTGAAAAGTATGAAGCTTTTGATGATGATGGTGTTTATAGGCCTGAAAATCTTGCTATACTTAGATTGTCGGTGTACTAGAGTAGGGGTACCCTAGCACCCCGAACTTGTGCACGGGTAGTTGTAGCACCCCGCGGCAAGGCTTGCCGGGTGACCGCCAAGACCCTCCGTGGTTCCCTTGAAGACCATTCAAGAACAAAGTACTCAAACCAAGGCCCCGGCAAGAGGAGCTTGCCGGGAGGGCCAACCAAGGCCCCGGCAAGAGGATCTTGCCGGGAAGAGACAAGACCCCGGCAAGAGGAGCTTGCCGGGAAGGCCACTCAAGGCATACCAAGAAAGCTTGCCGCGATGCGCCCTGCGTCCCGGCAAGATCCGGCGAGCGACAAGCTTCCGGACGCGACAAGACGACGGCCGCGGCAAGGAGCTTGCCGCGGGAAACCCCCACTTCGTGCCCGCGCTCCAGCACACTTGCTAACGTGTCGCTCTAGGACTCTCCCAAGCACACATGGCAGGAGGCCGTGCAGCTAGGGGTACGTGGTGGCAAGTGGAGATGAAGAGAAGCCCATCGTGGCAAACGGTGGCGCTCCTAACGGTCACCTTTTGCACTGTTTAGGAGACTCAGACAGGCATTTAATGCCCTTGTCCCCTGCCGTCAGAGTTAGGTAGGGCGCACTGTATCCACAGTAGCGGTAGCTGCACCTACCGCATCCTTTTCCATTTTTACCCTTCTTGTCTACGTTGCCCCCTGTCGGTGACCCCTTGAGAGTATAAAAGGAGGCCCAAGCGCAACGTAGAAGGGGTTGAGCAGGTTCGGCCAGTTCGGCTCATTCAACACCAGGAACACTCTCACGCTCAGTCTGGCAGTGTCCATCGCTCCTGAGCAAGAATCCAATATACACAAACAAGCAACAGTAGGGTTTTACGCATCCGTGCGGCCCGAAGCTGGGTAAAATCGCCCGCGTGTACTGCCTTGATCCGCTCTTTGTGCGCTCTCCGCCCCCCACCGAACCGAAAGGGGCCC
>NC_041393.1:87688916-87695617 GCF_002162155.2 Triticum dicoccoides | reverse complement strand
TGTGCGAACCCGATCCGGCGTGCACGCAAGCTAAATCTTCATCGGCTTCATCGACATGCCACCGAAGAAGAAGGATTCGGAGGCAGCTGTTCCGTCCGCGTCGCTTCCACCGCCTCCGGAGCAAACAGGTGGTGGAGTGGACGCCGGCGGAGGAATGGGCGTCGACGAGGGAGCCCACAGCGCTGCCAAGTCCAAGGACAAGGCGACACAGACCTCGGCGTCCATGCGCGCACCGCGTCCCTCTCAAGAGGCGCGGGACCAGCAGCGGCATAGCGTTCGCAGCACCATACATCCGCTGACCCAAGATCAAGCTGGTGGTTCGCGTGGCGTTCAAGACTAGCATGCACGCCAGCATGCTGGCCCCAGCGAGGTGCGGTCGCCGGGACGGGACGCTGCTCCTTCTAACTTGGTTAGGAGTCCGAGCACGCCCCTCTCCTCGCACCGTTCACCTCCGCCGCCCACCACCCCAGCAGAAGCCTTGGCGCGGGCCCAGCTGCTCCTGGACTATCCTCCGACGGCGGACAAGACCGACGAATGGAGGGCCACTATCCAGAGCCTCATCGGCTTCGCCAACGGCGACACTGCACGGCGACCAAGTACCTCGCTGCCGCGGCAGGACAGTCGGACGCGAGCCGATGGCAACAAGACTGAGGGGGTGCGACTTCCATGCACTCTCAGCTACGAAGGCAAAAATCGCCGACTCGCCAGATCCACCCCAACAGCGGCTCCACCGTGTCGTCGGACTCATGAGCTCGTCGCGACCAGCGCCAAGTTCTCCATGAACGACAACAAGAAGACGCTCGAACCCGCATCGAATGCCGAAGAGAAGTGCAACGTCAATCCGACAAGCGCGCTGGGCTCTCTGTTGACATGCGTGCGCCAGGGGAACCAGGCGATCTGCCATACGCGGTAGGTTGTCTTGCGTTCACCCGTGAGCTGCGGCAAGTCCAGTGGCCCAGCACAAAGAATTTCAAGCCAGACGTGCCGGAGAAGTACGACGGCAAGACGCACCCGTCGGAGTTCCTCAGCATCTACACCATTGCGGTGCAGGCTGCCGGGGGACGAGATGACAAGATACTTGCCAACTACTTCCCGCTGGTGCTCAAGCCCAATGTCAGATCCTGGCTCATGCACTTGCCGGACAACTCCATATCTTCCTGGGCTGATCTGTGCCATCAGTTTGTCGGCGCCTTTACAGGCGGCCACAAGCCACATGGCCAAGAAAGCGATCTTCATCTGCTCGCCCAGAAGGAAGGAGAGCCACTGCGCAAGTACATTCAGAGATTCAGCCGTGTACAGCACAACATCCCAGACGTCCACCCCGCCGCGATCATTAGCGCGTTCCATCAGAACGTGCGAAACCGAAGGATGAGGGAGGAGATGGCGATGTGTAAAATCAGAGACGTCAGTGAGCTTTATGCCCTGGCTGACAAGTGTGCACGCGCTAAAGAGGGGAGGAGGCTCCCCGGAGAGAGTACAGGAGCAGGAGGATCTGACAGTGAGGATGCCGCCCCGGCAAGGAAAGGTCGGCGGCGGAACAACAGAAGGAATAAGGGTAAGGAAGTGTTAGCTATCGAGCAGACCGGCAACGGAGGTGGCGCCAAGGAAGCTAAGGCTGGTGGCTCCAACAAGGAGGCCCATCCTGTGGTGGCCGCCGACAAGCAGGACAGTTCCGGCAGGCAGTATTGCAAGATTCACCGCACCAAGGGTCACGATCTCCAGAACTGCAAGAAGGTCGAACAGCTTGCTGAGCAGCAGAAAGCTGAATACGAGCGACGCGACAAAGAGAAGGCCCAGGAAGGAACCGGTGGATCCGGCAAGAAACGCCCCGGCCGGGAAGGACGCCGCGGCAAGGCCAAGCAGCGGCAAGGAGACAGACCTCCCCGCGGCCGCGACAAGGATGAAGATGACGATGATGACGAAGACGTGGATGATGATGAGGCCGATGAGCAGGAATTTCAGAAAGCCACAGAGGTCCTGTGCGTTGACGGTGGTGCCTCTCTGCATACTTCGCACCGCCAGCTCAAACAGTGGATGCGGGAAGTGAATGCAGCAGAGCCATCCATAGAGTCACGCAAGCCCCTGAAATGGTCCAGCACGCCTATCATCTTCGACATTGGGGATCACCCTGATCGCGTAACTGCGGCCGGGTGCTTGCCGATGTTGGTCTCACCAACTATACGCAACCTCAAGGTCACAAAGATGCTAGTTGACGGTGGGGCCGGCTTGAATCTCATCTCCTCCGCGGTCCTTCACAAACTCCAGATCCCTGACAGCGAGCTCGAAGAGACCGGCACATTCCAAGGAATCAACCCGGGAAGGAGCAAGCCGAAAGGGAAGATCACGCTGCCGGTCACATTTGGCAGCGAGCTGAATTTCAGAACTGAGAGGGTCACTTTTGACGTTGCCGATTTTCCATTGCCCTACAATGGGATCCTTGGCCGTCCAGCGCTCGCCAAGTTTATGGCAGCCTCTCACTATGCATACAACGTGCTCAAAATGCCAGGCCCGATAAGTGTCGTCTCTGTCCCCGGCGACAAGAAGGATGCCCTTATCTGCGCCGACAAGATCTACCGGGAAGCAGCAGCCGCAGCTGATCACCACACACTTGCCGCTGAAGCTCCCGGGGGGAAGAAGAAGGCCAAGTCCGGCAAGAGCTCTGATGCCCACTCCGGCAAGCACACCTCTTCGGAGTGCTGCGCTACCGTCGAGGACGCACCATCGAGCTCCACCGGCAAGTGCAAGAAGACGATGGCAGCTCCACCCGAGACCAAGAAGGTGTCCGCCAAGGAGGACGGCACTGGTGGTACCTTAACCATCAGTGCCACGCTTGACCCCAAATAGGAAAGCATGCTCGTTGCTTTCCTGCGGGCGAATGTCGACGTGTTTGCATGGCAACCGTCTGATATCCCCGGTGTTCCCAGGAAAGTAATCGAGCACCACCTTGCCGTCTGTCCTCATGCGCGGACCGTCAAGCAGAGAGTCAGGAAGCAAGCGGTGGAGCGCCAAGAGTTCATTGCAGAAGAAATCAGGAAATTGGAAGCAGCAGGCCTTATCAGAGGAGTGCTCCATCCCACGTGGTTGGCCAATCCTGTAGTCGTGCGCAAGGCGAACGGGAAATGGAGCTTTGTATAGACTTCACTGATGTCAATAAAGCTTGTCCCAAAGATCCATTTCCCTTGCCGCGCATTGACCAGATTGTTGACTCCACAGCTGGATGTGATTTGCTTTCATTTCTTGATGCGTATTCAGGATACCATTAAATCTTCATGGCAGAAGAGGATGAGGAGAAAACCGCATTTATCACCCCTTGTGGCACATACTGTTTTGTACGAATGCCCTTTGGGTTGAAGAATGCTGGTTCAACATTTGCAAGAGTAGTCCACGTCGCTTTTGAGCCACAGATACACAGAAATGTGGAAGCCTACATGGATGATATAGTGGTCAAGAGCAAGGACAAGGCTACCCTGATCCAAGATTTAGAAGAAACTTTTGCAAATCTGCGCAATATCAACCTCAAGCTCAACCCCGAGAAGTGCGTGTTTGGAGTCCCTTACGGCAAGCTTCTCGGGTTCTTTGTGTCTCAGCGGGGAATTGAAGCCAACCCCGACAAGATTAAGGCCATCGAGCAGATTGAAGCACCGAAGCGCGTCAAGGATGTGCGAATGCTTGCCGGTTGCGTGGCTGCTCTCAGCAGGTTTATCTCCAAGTCTGCTGAGCGCGCCCTGCCATTTTTCAAAATATTGAAAAAGGCAGGTCCAATGAAATGGACTCCGGAAGCGGAGGCTGCGCTGCAGGACTTGAAGAGGTACCTGTCCTCCACTCCAATACTTGTCGCACCTAAGCCACAAGAGAAGTTGCTGCTGTACCTAGCGGCAACCAATCAAGTGGTTAGTGCTGCGTTAGTAGCGGAGAGGGAGGCGGACGATGAGCCAGCAACCGCGGCAAGTGAATCCGGCGACAAGCAGGGGGCTTCTCCGGCAAGCTCTGGTCCGGCGAGCTCTGGTCTGGCAAGCTCTGGTCCCGACAAAGATGGATCTGCGCAGACGTGCAAGGACGTGCAGAATAAGATGGTGCAGCGCCCAGTTTACTTTGTCAACTCCCTTCTCCAGGGGGCTAGGTCGAGGTACTCTGGCGTGCAAAAATTTCTTTTCGGCCTTCTCATGGCCTCGAGAAAGCTGCGCCATTACTTCCAGGCACACGAGATCACAGTCGTCACTCGCTTTCCGCTGAAGAGGATACTGCAAAATCCAGAAGCAACAGGCAGGATTGTCGAGTGGGCCTTGGAACTGTCAAGCTTTGGCCTCAAGTTTGAGAGCACTGCAACTATCCAAAGCAGGGCATTGGCAGAGTTTATAGCAGAGTGGACGCCAACTCCAGATGAAGAAATTCCAGAGACGAGCATCCCCGTCAAGGAGACAAGCAAAGAGTGGCTGATGTACTTTGATGGTGCCTTCTCGCTGCAAGGCGCCGGTGCTGGCGTGCTGCTTATCGCACCCACCGGAGAGCACCTCAAGTACGTAGTCCAGATGCACTTTCGCAAAAAGCAAGCAACCAACAATACTGCAGAGTATGAAGGATTGCTTGCCGGTCTCAGAATCGCAGCCGACCTTGGGATCAAGAAGCTCATTATCAGGGGTGACTCGCAGCTTGTCGTCCGCCAAGTGAACAAGAACTACCAGAGCCCGTTGATGGAAGCATATGTTGATGAAGTGAGGAAGCTAGAAGAGCGCTTTGACGGCCTACAAATGGAGCATATCCCAAGAGCTCAGAATGACATTGCTGACGGCCTATCAAAATGCGCTGCACTAAAGTTGCCTGTGGAACCAGGGATCTTTGTGCTCAAGCTGACTCAACCTTCCGTGACACCATCAACTGGACAGAATAAGAAGAGGAAGTTGGTTTCTGGTGACTACTTTCCGGCAGAGCTCCCCGAAGCCGCCGCCAAGAAAGTCCCCAAGATCAACACCAAGGATGCTGAGGGGCAGTCTGCTCCGGCAAACCTTATGGTTTGTTCCGTCGAAGCAAACGCTCCCGACAAGTTCTGCTCCGGCAAGCTTGCCGGGGAATATCGCGCTCCGGCAGAACCGCAGGTTCTTGCCGTAGAAGCGGATGTTCCCGTAGCAACAGATATGCCTTTAGTCCTTGTTGTCGAGCCGCAAGCTCCAGCATGGGCGCAGCAAATTGTCCGTTTCCTTCAGACAGGAGAGCTTCCCGAAGAGCAAGAAGAAGCTGAAAAAGTAGCCCGGCAGTCAAGTATGTACAAGTTTGTCGACAGCACACTGTACAGAATAAGACTCAACGGTGTGAAATTGAAGTGCATTCACCGGGAAGATGGACAACAGCTGTTGGCAGAGATACATGGAGGCATATGTGGTCACCACATTGGCGCAAGAGCACTTGTCGGCAAAGCATTCCGACAAGGCTTCTTCTGGCCGACAGCCCTCCAGGATGCAATTGCACAAGTAACCAAGTGTGAAGCGTGCCAGTTCCATTCCAAACAGATACACCAGCCAGCTCAAGCTCTCCAGACGATCCCTTTATCCTGGCCATTTTCGGTCTGGGGGCTCGACATCCTCGGCCCCTTCCCCCGAGCTGTCGAGGGCTTTGAGTTCTTGTACGTTGCAATCGACAAGTTCACAAAGTGGCCGGAAGTGGAACCAGTGAGGAAGGTGACAGCACAGTCAGCAGTCAAGTTCTTCAGGTCGATTGTTTGCCGTTTCGGGATCCCAAACAGGATCATCACCGACAACGGCACGCAATTTACGAGCCGCACCTTCATGCAGTACGTCCAAGATCTTGGCGCCAAGGTCTGCTTCGCTTCTGTTGCTCATCCAAGAAGCAACGGTCAAGCGGAGAGGGCAAACGCTGAAGTGCTGCGAGGCCTCAAGACCAGAACTTTCGACAGACTGCACAAGTGCGGAAGAAACTGGATCGAGGAGCTGCCGGTGGTTCTTTGGTCGATCAGGACGACGCCAAATCGAGCCACTGGCCAGACACCCTTTGCTCTAGTCTATGGAGCGGAGGCAGTTCTCCCCATGGAACTTGTATACGGGTCACCTCGAGTGCTCGCTTATGATGAGCTCGAGCAAGAGCAGCTGCGGCAAGATGACGCGCTGCTCCTTGAGGAAGACCGTCTCCAGGCTGCTGTGCGAGCCGCTCGCTACCAGCAAGCTCTGCGCCGCTACCATAGCCGCAGAGTCAATGCCAGGAGTCTCGAGGAAGGCGACCTTGTTCTTCGGCGCGTTCAGTCGGCCAAGAATTCCAACAAGTTGACGCTGAAGTGGGAAGGCCCTTATCGGGTGAAACGAGTCACTAGGCCCGGCGCTGTCCGCCTTGAGACCGAAGATGGCATTCCGGTGAGCAACTCCTGGAACATCGAGCATCTTCGTAAGTTTTACCTGTAAGGCGCGGTTGTCGAACCCTGTCCGGCAACCACCTTTCTGTACAAGTCTTGCCGCTGTTGCATGTAATCCTTTGTACAGAGCCGGGCGCAGACCCCGTGCACTAGTAAAGTTCATGTGCCCCGCACATCTTGTCAGTTTCCTTATGCTATAATCCTTTTTCGCATATATTATCTGACACTTTGTGCAGCACCAGACCCCGGTAAGCGATAACGAGCCCAAGGCTCCATATCATTACTTTATTTCTCTGTCCCTTTCTCAAAAGAAGGAAAGTTTCCCTCGCCCACAAGGTTTACC
>NC_041393.1:87683102-87688727 GCF_002162155.2 Triticum dicoccoides | reverse complement strand
GAAAAGCTAAGTTGCTAAAGCTTGAGCAATCAGTTTTTTTTAGTTTTTGAGTTATTTTCCTTGAACGACCGTGCTTTGTATGGAAAACCTGTGCGCGGAGGAACCAATTCGCAGCTAGCTGCGCCCTTACTTTGTTTCGAGTCCGCTCAACAACTTAAGTGAGCTGCTAGCGCCCTTACTTTGCTTCGAGTCCGCTCAGCAACTTAAGTGAGCCGCTAGCGCCCTTACTTTGTTTCGAGTCCGCTCAACAACTTAAGTGAGCTGCAACTAGTTGCGACAAGGTTGCTTGTCGGTAGCGACCCCGCCAGCAGGCTGCTGAAGTTCCGCACTCGGCGCTCGCGGCAAGGGTGCCTGCACCGGCAAGTTTCCCTAGAAAGCGTAGGGCAAGACCATACAAAGCCAAGAGTCGAGTAAAGGAAGTAACACAGCTATTTGTTACTTAAGATAGAGTTATATTACAAAAATAACTTGTCGCGCCTCTAATAAAGTGTTCCCATGACATGACTGGCAGCGACAAGAGAAGAAGAAAACGGATGGCCTAATCTACGCGACCGCCGTCAACCCTTTTGACCTCGTTCACCCTGTCCATAATGGGTGCGATGAGGGCCTTAAGTGCGTCAAGATCAGCGTCCGCCGGCAGCTTCTTGAGGACGTTGGTGAGGTTGAGGCCCGGATTGCGGAAGGCCACCTTCACCAGCACCTTCTCCAGAACTCCGGCACAAATCGAGCGTGACTCGTCGGCCAACTGCTTTGGAATCCGTTCCCGGAGTTGCTGGAGCGCCGATGCCACGCCTTTGAAGAACAGAGTGAGCTTGGCGCTGGGTTGGAGTTTCTCATCGGAGGAGTACCCGAAGCCTTCCACCCCCAATTGCACCAGCTCCTCTTCGATAACTGCAGCAATGTTCACGAGGCCCTCCGTCCAGAGCTCCACAGTATCTCTGAGAAGATTCTGGGTTTCGGCGGCCCTCGTTAGCAGCGCCTCGTTGGCCTCAATGTCCTTCTTCAAGTCTGCCTCCCGTTTCCTGGCGCTGTCCAACGTCTCCGTCAAGGTGGCCAGCTTCAGCGTCAGATCGGCGTTGGAATCCTTGGCGGCGCTCAATTCCTTGCCCCTCTCGGCGAGTCGGCCCTGCAGCTCACCGTGGGCAAGGGCGTCCTTCTCACGCTCTAGCTTGAGGGCGGCAAGCTCTTCGCCACCAACCTTCAGATCAGTTTCTAGCTGCGCCACCTTTGCCTCCAATTCTTTCTTGGCGGCCTCGGCAGCCGCAGCCGTATCCTTTGCCTCTTGGAGCGTCCCGCCAAGTGCCTGTTCGCGCGCGGCAAGCTCCTCTTCGTGGCTGTCGAGGTTCACTTTCCTCTGAGTCAGCTCGCCTTCTCGCGCGTACAGCTTCTCACCGGTGAGCCGCTGCTGCTCTTCAGCTTCGGCCTTCTCGAGGAGGAAGGTCTTCCGTTCCTCGGCAAGCTGCTCCCGCTCCTCCGCCAAGGCCCGGAGAGTTTCTTGACGAAGACCTCGGAGCTCCTCCGCACGCTTCTCTATGTCCACGCTCGCCCTCGCGGCAAGCGCTTCCCGGGACTCCAACTTGACTTGACGGGCGCGGTAGAGCGCCAGAAGCCTTCGTAGCAGCCGCTCCTCCTCGGGCTCTTCACTGCTGCTTCCCGGCGCGTCAACGATCGACAACCCGGCGGAGGCAAGCACCTCCCCATCCAGAGCTTCTCCTTCCACCGGCGCCCTGGAGCTCGACGCCCAGGGGAGCTTGATGAAGATGCCCTCGCCAGCCTTCAGATAGGCACCGGGCTAGGGCTCCTCGGAGCCTAGCGCAGCGGCAGCGGCGGAGGGATCAGCGGTCGGTGCAGGGCCTGACGCTCCTGCGGCCTCAGGGCCGTCAGTGCGATCGCCAGATCCCCCGCCAGCTTCCTCGGCGGCAGCCTTGGCGGCCTCTTCGCCAGCGGGCACGTCAGCGCCGGCCCTTTCTTCGGTGGCCGCGGCATCATCAGTATTGCCGCGCGCGTCCTCCTCGCCGCCCGTTTCGGTCTCCATCGGATCCGCGGAGGGTGGGTCTGACGACCGGAGAAGAAGGAGAAATCAAACAAGTATCCGAGAAGAAAAATCAGCAGAAGACTACAAGGAAAGTTTCAGGCAAGAAGGACTACCTGTGCTGGGATCTGCTGTCATGACCTCCACCACGAGGGGATCGTTGGCGCTGTCCCTTGCCAGAGACTCCCCCCTTGCCGGAGACTCCTCCCTTGCCGGAGATCGCTTCCTTGCCGGAGAACGCTCCCTTGCCGGGGAGTCCGCCCTTGGCGGCATAGTCGAAGCAGACGACGAGTCAGAGGAGATCACCATGCCCTCCTGATGAAGTTGTTCTGCTCCTGCACAAACAAACCAGTGATCAGATGTCAACAAAGGAAAAGAGCAACCACGCGCACCCAGAAGCAGAAAGTAAACCATATGCTTACGTTGGGGGCTGCGCTGGGGGTTGCTCTGCGAAGTGATGGCCGGGTCCGGCAAGGTAGTCTCGGGCGCGCCTCCTGTCGTCGCAGTGGGCTCGTCCTCGATGACCACCACCTGAGCCTTGGCCCTCTTCGCCGCCCTCTGAGCCAGAGTCCTGAAAAGGAGAGCCCAGGGTGAATCAGATCCGATGCAAGACAAGATCAGCAAGTTGAAGAACTACAAGAACAAGCAAGGGAATCTTACTCTTCTTCCTCTTCCTCGTCGGAGTTGAGCGCGGAGAGGTCGAAGTTCGGCCCACCTCCGGCGCGACGAGGTGGAGGGGTGGGATCCCTTGGCTGCTTGGCAGGGACTGCGGCGCCAGCCCGAGACGACCCCGCCCCAGTTGCCACTGCGGCGGGAGGCGCACCCGCGGCGACCGTACTTGCCACGGTGGAGCGCGTCGCGCGGCGCCGCGGCTGTTGACCAACTTGCCGCCCTGCTGCGTCCCCGATCCTGCTGAGGCGCCTTCTTGGCTGCACTGGGGGCTGCGTTCCGGGCCCTGCTCCCGGCAAGCTCCCCGGAGGTGGCGGGCCGCTCGTACCCTCGGCGGGCTCGTTCGACTCGGCGTCGGGCGCGGCGAGCTCTTCTTCCTCTTCGGGCTGCTCCCGTTCGGCAATACTCATCGCCAACGCCGCGTCCGCTTCCTCCACGGTGAACCCGAATTCACCCGCTGCCGCGGCTGCCGCCGCCTCTTCCGCCCTGGTGGCGATGCGCTCCATCTCTTGCTTAGTGGTGTCGCGGGTGAGGAGCTTCTTCTCGTCAGCATTGACCGCCACCTCCACTAGGCTGTCGAAGAACTGCTGCACGACGTCGCGGGCGGGCTCTTGCCAAGTTGGAGCGATCCCGTGCGAGTCACACAACGGCATCATTGCGCAGATGCAATCGCACGAGGAGTTGTTGCACAGAGGAACGATGCCTGCCGGCAACCTGAACCACTCGGGATGCTGTGGGTCGTGCTTGAATATCTCCTTGAGTATCCCGTCCAACTCTATGACAGTGAAGTTGAAGTTAAGGCCTGGGCGCAACCTCATGATATCTGCCGGGCCTCCAAATTCCCAGGCAGGTCTCCCCTTGCCTGCAGAGGGGCGATGCACCGGCGAAGAAAATCTGCGCCGACAGCTCCTACAGTCAGCCTGGCAAGCCTGAGACGCAAGATCCGAGTGGTGGCGATCGTCAGCTTGTCGTCGTCCACGGACAGAGCGCTCCAGTCATTGCCACGCACTGCTGGGGCTTGGCGCAGGGCGGTGAACGGCTGCGGGCTCTCTTCTACAACCCAGCACCAATCAGCTCTCCACTCGTCCCACTTGCTGCGGAGCTCCCCCTCCAGATAGGTCTCCTTCTTGCCGGCCCGCGAGATCCAGGCGATCCCGCCGGCAAGAGGTTCCCCTCTCTCGACACGAGGCATAAAGAAATGGCGGAAGAGAGCTACGTTGGGGTGGACTCCGACAAAGTTTTCGCATAGATGGGCGAAAACTGCCATGGTCAGAACAGTGTTGGGGGTGAAGTCAAGGAGGTGGAGTCCGTAGGTGTTCATGACGTCGCAAAAGAAATCAGAGAATGGCGGGCAGAGCCCGCAGTAGAAGAACACGGCGAAGAAAGGATATCCGCCAACTGGAGCTGCTTGCGAGGCGACGGCGGAGAGTACCTTTGTGCGCGGATGCGCCCGCGTCTCCGTCGACCAGAAGAGATAGTACCACTCCCTCAGCTCTTTCGCGGAGAGCTCGGGGGGGGGGGGAAGTGGCCCGCTCCTTCCGCAGCGCCTCAAGCCGCTGCGCTTCGGTCGACTTCACAGCTTTCGCGGCCGCGGCCTTCGTGGCCTTCCCCTTCCCGGGCTTCGGAGGCATGGCGGAGGCGGTGGGGGAGATCGACGGCGCTGGTGGTGGCGACGGCAACGGGAGTGGAGCGCTGCTCTCTTTCGACTTTGGAAGCGGAAGAGGGCGGCGGAGGTTTCTGAGATTGCAGCAGCAAATGGCGAAGATGGAGGAAATGCCCCTGTTTCCCCTGCTTATAAAGAGGGACGGGGCGGACGTTTCGGCCTTCCAAATGAACAACCTCCCATGATCTCTCCCACGACGCCACGTTTGACGCGTGCCGTTCTGGGCGTGCACGGTGGGAGCGGAGTTAGATTCGGCGTGACCTAGGCCGCGCGTGCCCGTGCACTGTTTTGGGCCTGGCCCAACAGCGCTCGGCACCGTGTATGGCCCAGGCCCGGGGGCTCCTGTCGGTGTACTAGAGTAGGGGTACCCTAGCACCCCGAACTTGTGCACGGGCAGTTGCAGCACCCCGCGGCAAGGCTTGCCGGGTGACCGCCAAGACCCTCCGTGGTTCCCTTGAAGACCATTCAAGAACAAAGTACTCAAACCAAGGCCCCGGCAAGAGGAGCTTGCCGGGAGGGCCAACCAAGGCCCCGGCAAGAGGATCTTGCCGGGAAGAGACAAGACCCCGACAAGAGGAGCTTGCTGGGAAGGCCACTCAAGGCATACCAAGAAAGCTTGCCGCGACGCGCCCTGCGTCCCGGCAAGATCCGGCGAGCGACAAGCTTCCGGACGCGACAAGACGACGGCCGCGGCAAGGAGCTTGCCGCGGGAAACCCCCACTTCGTGCCCGCGCTCCAGCACACCTGCTAACGTGTCGCTCTAGGACTCTCCCAAGCACACGTGGCAGGAGGCCGTGCAGCTAGGGGTACGTGGTGGCAAGTGGAGATGAAGAGAAGCCCATCGTGGCAAACGGTGGCGCTCCTAACGGTCACCTTTTGCACTGTTTAGGAGACTCAGACAGGCATTTAATGCCCTTGTCCCCTGCCGTCAGAGTTAGGTAGGGCGCACTATATCCACAGTAGCGGTAGCTGCACCTACCGTATCCTTTTCCATTTTTACCCTTCTTGTCTACGTTGCCCCCTATCGGTGACCCCTTGAGAGTATAAAAGGAGGCCCAAGCGCAACGTAGAAGGGGTTGAGCAGGTCGGCCAGTTTGGCTCATTCAACACCAGGAACACTCTCACGCTCAGTCTGGCAGCGTCCATCGCTCCTGAGCAAGAATCCAATATACACAAACAAGCAGCAGTAGGGTTTTACACATCCGTGCGGCCCGAAGCTGGGTAAAATCGCCCGCGTGTACTGCCTCGATCCGCTCTTTGT
>NC_041393.1:87667420-87682616 GCF_002162155.2 Triticum dicoccoides | reverse complement strand
GAAAATTATGAATACAATTACTATATTAATGCATTTATGGAGAAAGTCTCCGCTGTCCAAGAAGAGACTAATATTTTGCAGGAAGCTATGGAAGAAGAAATTGATGAAACTGTGAGCTCATTAGATGAAAAAGATGATGAGGAAAGGGAAGAACAAAAGGAGGAAGAGCAGATTGATCACCCGTGCCCACCTTCTAATGAGAGTAACTCTTTAACTCATACATTGTTTAATTCCACTTTGTGCTTACCGAAGGATGATTGCTATGATGATTGCTATGATCCCGTTGATTCTCTTGAAATATCCCTTTTTGATGATGCTTGCTATGCTTGTGGCCAAGATGCCAATATGAATTATGCTTATGGAGATGAACTTTCTATAGTTCCTTATGTTAAACATGAAATTGTTGCTATTTCACCCACGCATGATAGTCCTATTATCTTTTTGAATTCTCCCTACTATACTTTATCAGAGAAGTTTGTGCTCATTAAGGATTATATTGATGGGTTGCCTTTTACTACTACACATGATGATTTCGATAGATATAATATGCATGTGCTTTCTCCTCCTACTTGCAATTATTATGAGAGAGGAACTATATCTCCACCTCTCTATGTTTCCAATATGATAAAATTGCAAGAAACTGCTTATACTATGCATTGGCCTTTACTTGGTGTGCATGAATTGTTCTCTTATGACATGCCGATGCATAGGAAGAGAGTTAGACTTTGTTATTGCATGATATATGTTACTTTGTGCTCACTTCTAAATTACAAATCATTGTTAATTAAAATTGGCTTTGATATACCTTGGGATCCGGGGGGATTCATTACTTGAGCACTAAATGCCTAGCTTAATGGCTTTAAAAAAAGCGCTGCCAGGGAGACAACCCGAAAGTTTTAGAGGGTCATTTATTTCTGTTGAGTGCTTTCATATAGTTTAAAAACAAAAAAAAAATAAAGGGGGGAACCCAAAACTTTTTAAAAAGGAAAGTGAAAGTGAGAAAGACAAGCATTGTTAAAGTGGAAGAGCTCCTTGAACTTTGTTCATGCTCACGAAAACTTTGTGAATCTTAATTACAGAAAATTTTCATCAAAAATAATTATACCCTTGTATAATTCCATTATATTATAAAAATAATGTGCTAAGGTTTGCCTTTAGGATGTTTACAATGCTTGTTGGTTTGTACGGTGCAGGACAGAAACTTTGGCTGTAGTGCGTGATTTTACATTTTTAACTGGAACGTCAAATGGTTCTGATTCCTTTTCCACTGTTTTGATGTACAACTTGTTTATGTTTCCTAATTTTGGTAGAATTTTTGAGGTACCATAAGTATGGTGGATGTTCAGATTTCTACAGACTGTTCTGTTTTTGACAGATTCTGTTTTTGATGCATAGTTTGCTTGTTTTGATGAATCTATCAATTTATATTAGTGGATTAAGCCATGGAAAATTTATATTACAGTAGACAAAATGCAAAAACAAAATTTGAATTGGTTTGCAACAGTACTTAGAGTGGTGATTTGCTTTATTATACTATCGGATCTTACCGAGTTTTCAGTTGAAGTTTTGTGTGGATGAAGTGTCTAAACGAGGAGGTCTCGATATGAGGAAAAGGAAGAGAAGCAAGAGCTTAAGCTTGGGGATGCCCGAGGCACCCCAAGTAAATATTCAAGGAGACTCAAGCGTCTAAGCTTGGGGATGCCCCGAAAGGCATCCCCTCTTTCTTCAACAAGTATCGGTATGTTTTCGTATTCGTTTCATTTATGCATTATGTGCAAGTCTTGGAGCGTCTTTTGCATTTAGTTTTCATTTTTCTTTTATGCACCATGCTGGTATGAGATAGTCCTTGATTGATTTATAGAATGCTCATTGCACTTCACTTATATCTTTTGAGTATGGCTTTATAGAATGCTTCATGTGCTTCACTTATATCATTTGAAGTTTGGATTGCCTGTTTCTCTTCACATAGAAAACCGCCATTTATAGAATGCTCTTTTGCTTCACTTATATTTGTTAGAGCGTGGGCATATCTTTTGTAGAAAGAATTAAACTCTCTTGCTTCACTTATATCAATTTAGAGAGATGACAGGAATTGGTCATTCACATGGTTAGTCATAAAATCCTACATAAACTTGTAGATCGCTGAATATGATATGTTTGATTCCTTGCAATAGTTTTGCGATATAAAGATGGTGATATTAGAGTCATGCTAGTGGGTGGTTGTGGATTTTAGAGACACTTGTGTTGAGGTTTGCAAGTCCCGTAGCATGCACATATGGTAACCGTTGTGTGACAAATTTGAAGCATGGGGTGTTTCTTTGATTGTCTTTCTTATGAGTGGTAGTCGGGGACGAGCGATGGTCTTTTCCTACCAATCTATCCCCCTTGGGGCATGCGTAGTAGTACTTTGCTTCGAGGGCTAATAAACTTTTGCAATAAGTATATGAGTTCTTCATGACTAATGTGAGTCCATGGATTATACGCACTTTTACCTTTCCATCTTTGCTAGCCTCTTCGGTACCGTGCATTGCCCTTTATCACCTCGAGAGTTGGTGCAAACTTCGCCGGTGCATCCAAACCCCGTGATACGATACACTCTATCACACATAAGCCTCATTATATCTTCCTCAAAACAGCCACCATACCTACCTATCATGGCATTTCCATAGCCATTCCGAGATATATTGCCATGCAACTTCCATCATCATCATATTCATGACTTGAGAATTTATTGTCATATCGCTTTGCATGATCGTAAGATAGCTAGCATGATGTTTTCATGGCTTGTCCTTTTTTGATGCCATTGCTACGCTAGATCATTGCACATCCCGGTACACCACCGAAAGCATTCATATAGAGTCATATATTTGTTCTATTATCGAGTTGTAATATTGAGTTGTAAGTAAATAAAAGTGTGATGATCATTATTATAGAGCATTGCCCCATGAAAAAAAAGAAGAAAAAAAAGAAAAAAAAGGAAAGGCCAAAGAAGCCTAAATAAAAAAGGGGGCCAAAGAAGCCCACCGAAAAAGAAAAAAAAGAAAAAAAGGGGCAATGTTACTATCCTTTTCTCCACACTTCTGCTTCAAAGTAGTACCATGTTCTTCATATAGTGAGTCTCCTATATTTTCACTTTCATATACTAGTGGGAATTTTCATTATAGAACTTGGCTTGTATATTCCAACAATGGGCTTCCTTAAATGCCCTAGGTCTTCATGACCAAGCAAGTTGGATGCACACCCACTTAGTTTCTTTTGTTGAGCTTTCATACATTTATACTCTTAGTGCATCTGTTGCATGGCAATCCCTACTCCTCTCATTGACATCAATTGATGGGCATCTCCATAGCCTGTTGATTAGCCGCATCGATATGAGACTTTCTCCCATTTTGTCTTCTCCATATAAACCTCCACCATTATATTCTATTCCACCTATAGTGCTATATCCATGGCTTGCGCTCATGTATTGCGTGAGGGTTGAAAAAGCTGAAGCGCATTAAAAAGTATGAACCAATTGCTCGGCTCGTCATCGGGGTTGTGCATGATGGGAGCATTTTGTGTGACGAAAATGAAGCATGGCCAAACTATATGATTTTGTAGGGATGCTTGCTTTGGCCTTGTTGTTTTGAAAAGACATGATTGCTTTATTAGTACACTTGAAGTATTATTGTTTTTTATGTCAAATGATAGACTATTGCTTTCAATCACTCGTGTCTTAATATTCATTCCATGATTAGACACATGATCAAGATTATGCTAGGTAGCATTCCACATCAAAAATTATCTTTTTTTATCATTTACCTACTCGAGGACGAGCAGGAATTAAACTTGGGGATGCTGATACGTCTCCGTCGTATCTATAATTTTTGATTGTTCCATGCCAATATTCTTCAACTTTCATATACTTTTGGCAACTTTTTATACTACTTTTGGGACTAACATATTGATCCAGTGCCTAGTGCCAGTTCCTGTTTGTTGCATGTTTTATGTTTCATAGAAAACCAATATGAAACGGAATCCAAACGGGATAAAAATGGACGGAGAATTATTTTGGAATATTTGGGATTTTCCGGAGGAAGAATCAACGCGAAACGGTGTCCGAAGTGGCCACAAGATAGGGGGCGCACCCTGGACTCTCGTGGGACACTCGTAAGGCGGTTGACGCTCTTATTTGCCGTAGGAAAGTTAATTTTACGAGAAAAATCTGGGCGAAATATTCACCCTAATCGGAGTTACGGATCTCCGGATATAAAAGAAACGGTGAAGGGGTAGAATCAAAGAACGCAGAAACAGAGAGATAGATCCAATCTCGGAGGGGCTCTCGCCCCTCCCACGCCATGGGAGCCAAGGACCAGAGGGGGAACCCTTCTCCCATCTAGGTAGGAGGTCAAGGAAGAAGAACAAGAAAGGGGGCTCTCTCCCCCTTGCTTCCGGTGGCGCCGGAACGCTGCCGGGGGCCATCATCATCACCGCGATCTTCACCAACACCTTCGCCATCTTCACCAACATCTCCCGCTGTAGGGTTTTCAATATGTTTATGATTTGCTTATGGTGGGTGGCGTGAGTGACAGAAGCACAGACCCGAGTAAGTAGGTTGTTTGCGTATGGGATAAAGGGGACATGATACTTTAATGCTATGGTTGGATTTTACCTTAATGAATCTTTAGTATTTGCGGATGCTTGCTAGAGTTCCAATCATAAGTGCATATGTTCCAAGTAGAGAAAGTATGTTAGCTTATGCATCTCTCTCAAATAGAATTGCAATAGTGATTACCGGTCTAGTAATGTAGTCAATTGCTTAGGGACAATTTCACAACTCCTACCACCACTTTTCCACACTCGCTATATTTACTTTATTGCTTCTTTATCTAAACAACCCCTAGCTTTTATTTACGTGCTCTTTATTATCTTGCAAACCTATCCAACAACACCTACAAAGTACTTCTAGTTTCATACTTGTTCTAGGTAAAGCCAATGTCAAGCGTGCGTAGAGTCGTATCAGTGGTCGATAGGACTTGAGAGAGTATTTGTTCTACCTTTATCTCCTCGTTGGGTTCGACACTCTTACTTATCGAAAGAGGCTACAACTATCCCGTATACTTGCGGATTATCAATGTGCCACAACAGTTTCAGATTCAAGGCCATAAAAAGGATCAGATTCTACCAAAGTAATAATTTTAGGATCAACAGAGAATTCATAATCCTTATTAGTAACACAGATAGGTGAAGTAGCAAAAGCAGGGTCAGGTTTCATTCTAGCATTAAGAGACTGCTGCTTCCATTTAGCTAATAATTTCTTAAGATCATATCTATCATTGCAAGCAAAGATAGCTCTAGCAGCTTCTTCATTCATAACATAACCCTCAGGAGCAACAGGCAATTCATAATCATTCGGAGAACTCTCATCATCACTATCATCAATAATAGCATCTTCAATAATTTCATTCTCTCTAGCCCTAGCAAGTTGTTCATAAATAAATTCACCTAATGGCAAAGTAGTATCACGCACAGAAGTAGTTTCATTATAAGTATCATGCATAGGAGAAGTGGCATCATCAATAACATGCGACATATCAGAATTTATAGCAGTAGCAGGTTTAGGTGTCGCAAACTTACTCATAACAGAAGGAGAATCTAGTGCAGAGCTAGATGGCAGTTCCTTACCTCCCCTCGTAGTTGAGGGATAGATCGTAGTTTTAGCGTCTTTCAAGTTCTTCATAGTGATCAATAGATATAAATCCCAAGTGACTCTGAGAATAGAGCTATGCTCCTCGGCAACGGCGCCAGAAATTAGTCTTGATAACCCACAAGCGTAGGGGATCGCAACAACTTTCGAGGGTAAAGTATTCAACCCAAATTTATTGATTCGACACAAGGGGAGCCAAAGAATATTCTTGAGTATTAGCAGTTGAGTTGTCAATTCAACCACACCTGGATAACTTAGTATCTGCAGCAAAGTATTTAGTAGCAAAGTAATATGATAATAAAGGTAACGGTAGCAAAAGTAATGTTTTTGGGTTTTGTAGTGATTGTAACAATAGCAACGGAAAAGTAAATAAGCGAAGCACAAGATATGAAAAGCTCGTAGGCATTGGATCAGTGATGGATAATTATGTCGGATGCGATTCCTCATGTAATAGCTATAACATAGGGTGACACAAAACTAGCTTCTATTCATCAATGTAATGTAGGCATGTATTCCGTAAATAGTCATACGTGCTTATGGAAAAGAACTTGCATGACATCTTTTGTCCTACCCTCCCGTGGCAGCGGCGTCCTAGCGGAAACTAAGGTATATTAAGGCCTCCTTTTAATAGAGAACCAGACCAAATCATTAACACATAGTGAATACATGAACTCCTCAAACTATGGTCATCACCAAGAAGTATCCCGATTATTGTCACTTCGGGGTTGTCGGATCATAACACATAATAGGTGACTATAGAATTGCAAGATAGGATCAAGAACACACATATATTCATGAAAACATAATAGGTCCAGATCTGAAATCATGGCACTCGGGCCCTAGTGACAAGCACTAAGCATAGCAAAGTCATAGCAACATCAATCTCAGAACATAGTGGATACTAGGGATCAAACACTAACAAAACTAACTTGATTACATGGTAAATCTCATCCAGCCCATCACCGTACATCAAGCCTATGATGGAATTACTCGCGCACGGCGGTGAGCATCATGAAATTGGTGATGAAGGATGGTTGATGATGACGACGACGACGAATCCCATTCTCCGGAGCCCCGGACGGACTCCAGATCAGCCCTCCCGAGAGAGATTAGGGATTGGCGGCGGCTCCGTATCATAAAACGCGATGAAACTTTCTCTCTGATTTTTTTCTCCGTGAGAGGGAATAAATATAGTTGGAGTTGAGGTCGGCGGAGCCTCAGGGGGCCCACGAGACAGGGGGGCGCGCCCAGGTGGGAGGGCGCGCCCCCACCCTCATGGACAGGGTGTGGGCCCCTTGGTCTTGATTCTTTCTCCAGTATTTTTTATATTTTCCAAAAAGTGCCTTCGAGGATTTTCAAGACATTCCGAGAACTTTTGTTTTCTACACATGAAACAACATCATAGCAGTTCTGCTGAAAACAACGTCAGTCCGGGTTAATTTCATTTATATCATGCAAGTTAGAGTCCAAAATAAGGGCGAAAGTGTTTGGAAAAGTAAATACGTTGGAGAGCTATCAAGTCACGGATGTGGAAAAGTTTCCTAGATAAATATGGTTGATTACCAGATAACACAGAATTACACCACGAATGGTCCACCAAAACATCGCATTATAAATAAAATGGAAATAAACTCCATCATCTCCCTTACTCGCCAAACCATATATTTCCTCAGTTCCAAAATATAAGGTGTATTAGTATTTAAAAAGTCAAAATCTTTTACGTTGACCAAATTCAGAGCAAAAAATATCAATATCCACAATACTAATATATAAAATGATAAATCATTGCAGACTAAGGCATAGCCTAGTGGCGGGAAGGGGCTGATGCCTTCCCACACATCCAGGTTCAAGGCATGATACTTGCAATTTGGATTTGTTGCACCAATTATACTGTAGCTGGTTCCCTTACAGTCTTTCTGTCAAAAAAATGATAAATCATTTCATGTTGAATCTAATAATACCAATTTGATATGATGGTTATTGATACATTTCTCTACAAACTTGGTCAAACTTTAAAATGGTTAACTTTTCAAAAAACTAATACACCTTATTATTTAAAACAACGGGAGTAAAAAATTATGAAAACCCAACAACACCAATGGTGTAGCAAAGCGCACCCAAGCCTTCTTATAAATATATTATGCTCCCTAATTTTTAAGGCCTCACAATTACTTGAGGTCATCAATTTGGAATTGGGTCACCCGATTTTGACCAGGTCAACAATTTCTCAAGGAGCTATTTTATTAAAAAAACACTATGATGTCTAGTTCTGAAGCTCTTCCGTTTGATTGAGGTATTCAATTTTGGATTTGGTTCACGATTTCGATCGGGTCATCAATTTTTAAATCAATCGACAACAATTCACTAGTAGAAAAAGGGCCTAATGTTCAGCCCTTTAGTCCCTGTTTAAATGAACCGGCACTAATGTGACCATTAGTGCCGGTTTGAACGGCTATGCATTAGTGCCGGTTCATTTCTGACCTATAGTCAAACCGGGACTAAAGGGCCAATCTGTAGTCTCGGTTTGTATCACAAATCGGGACTAAAGGTGGCTAACCTTTAGTGACGATTGGAGACACAAACCTGGACTAAAGGGCATTTTTCAAACTCTACCCCCCATATCGTCTTTTCTGTTTTGAAAAAAAAGATAAAAACTTCAAAAAATAAAATCTTTCGAGATGTAATTATGTTACTACATCTAGTAGTTAGGGAAATTTAAGAACATAAATTTTGACATGTTTTGCAAAAAAAAATGTTAGGAAAAAGTAAAATGACCATATCTTTTGCATATGATGTCCAAAAAAATGCATAATATATCAAAAAAATCAGCACAAAAATCCGCATCCGATTTCGACGGCCATAGGCCGTTTTGCAAACTTGTAGAATGCTCAAATTCTTAAAGGCAAAAAAGATATCCACAAATTTCAGTTTTTTGAATTTTTGGTCAAACTATGGTCAAACTACTTATTCAATAAATATTTGTGTTAATAAATAATTGTTTTGGTTTTTTTGAATTTTGGTCAAACTATGGTCAAATCTGGTCAAACTATGGTCAAACTGCTTATTCAAGAAATATTAGTGTTACTAAATAATAATAATTTTTTAGAATGATACTTTCAAACTCAAACGGTGAAACGTGTGACTTCATGCTCAAGCTAAACTCCTGAGGGTTAATAGGATTGACAACTTAATATTATGAGGTAAACAACAAGTGCAGATTTGAAAACTAGGGGGAATAGAACTCGGAAGTTAAATGTGCTCAGGCTGAGTAGTGAGAGGATGGGTGACCGGCCGAGAAGTTAGACGATTTGGAATGATGAGGGGTGATTAGAGCAATGATGAGGGGTGATTAGAGATTAAATCGTCAAATAATTCAGAAATTTAAAAATCAGGGAAAAAATCATTTTTTTCAGAAAAAAATCAAAAAAAATATAAAAAAAAACTTTAGTACCGGTTGGTGTTACCAACTGGTACTAAAGGTCTCCCAGCCCCCGGCGCGGGCTCATGCCACGTGGTGGCCCTTTAGTGGTGGTTCGTGTTGAACCGGGACTAAAAGGGAGACCTTTAGTCCCCACCCTTTAGTGCCGGTTACAGAACCGGCACTAAAAGGCCTTACGAACCGGTGCTATAGCCCGGTTCTGCACTAGTGATTGGCCTATAAAAACATATCAATACATTGCATCCTCTCACCACCTAGAAAAAAGTGCCAACATGTGATATTGTAACACTAATATAGTACATATGGAACCACTGATGCAGAATCTTTTCACACATAAATATGGGTCTATTAGCACATAACACCGAATCACATCGCGAAAAGCCCACAAAAACACTGCATTATTTAAAAAGAAAAACATACTCCATCGCCAAACCAAATACTTACTGAGTATCAAAATATAAGGTGTATTATTTTGAAAAAGTCAAATTTCTTTTACTTTGGCCAAATTCAGAGCCAAAAATAATAAAATATTAACATCCATAATACTAAATAAATAGAAATAAAAAAGGCATTTCATGATGTATCTAATGATACCGATTTGATATTATGTATGTCGGTATATTCCTCCATAAAGTTGGTCAAACATAAAGATGTTTGACTTAAAAAAAACTAACACCTCATATTCTAAAACAGAGGGGGTGATATTCTTTTTAATGAGAATCCAACAGCATCAACGGCGCAGCAAATCACGTCCAACCCTTCTAGTAATATAGTAATATAGGAAAACCGACAACTCGATCATCGTTTTGTGCATGGAAGAATGTGACCACACTAAACATACAAACTAAACCTTATATACTTAAGCATTATCTCTTACACTTACTAGTACTCCATTATCTAACATCACACTATTAATTTAGCTCTGGGGTGTTTCCATGGGAGCGGAAGTCGCATCAGGTCATTTTCCCGGGACTTCATTTGTTTACCGAGGAGCCTTTGGGTCTGGCTGGCTTTGCATCTCACTCACACGAGCCACGTTCTCCGGATTCATAGTGACCATACTCCCTATTTTATACGGCAATCAGTTGCCATAGTTGACCTCCACTTGTGCTTAACCCCAGATGGAGCAGTTGGATGCAGATATTTCATCGGCTCGTGTGTAGTGTACTAGGTCTAGGACACAGGGTAACATGGATTTAAGGACACGTTGACCGGATCACCTGGCTGTACTACCACACTGGATATCATATCATGTATACGTACCACTCGACTACGAACTTGATTTTTCTTTTCCGCGGCGGACTTCAAACTTGATTAATGGAGAGCAACATTGTACTCCTTTCTAAAATGACTGACGAACTGCTCCCACTTCGCTGATCTAGAAAATGTCCTTCGATAGAGACAACGATCACTCCTGTCTAAAGTATATGTGTTCAAAGTGGTGCCGAGCTTTCATAACTTTCTATCTTTGATTGATTTTAATCTGTCTGCCAGACCCTCTTTCGGTGTTCCGATCCATGACTAGACATTAAGAACAGAATATCGTTTGACTTCACGACTACTCCCTCCGTTCGGAATTATTCGTTCAAAAAATAAATGTATCTAGATGTATTTTAGTTATAGATACATTCATTTTTGTGACTAATAATTCCGAACGGAGGGAGTACTTTTTTTGCTCTCCCATTTTCAAGAAAAATACTACGAGCATGCCTGGTTTATTGCCGAAATTTAGGTGGTCAACGAGGATCTATGGCTCTTGGGTGCCACACACCTTCATTCTACTCCCTTCCTTGTTTAGTGAGGAATGAGTGCCCATGGTATTCTCGGTAAAAAGTCAAAACATTTCTTTGTATAGAAAAAACTATTTGGATGGATCGTATTCTCTTTGGCACGGGTACCGCCTGTCGTGGTTCTAAGTCTGACAATAGTGTAGGGGGTAGGAATGGAGAGGCAAGATCCTAGCTATGGAGTAGTTGTATATGCAAGAGATTTACGAGTTCAGGCCCTTCTCGGAGGAAGTAACAGCCCTACGTCTCGGAGCCCGGAGGCGGTCGACTGGATTATGTGGGTATGAGTTACAGGGGTGCGAACCCTTTACATTGAGGAGGGGGTGGCTTATATAGAGTTCGCCAGACCCCTCCGGCCCTCAGTTATGTAGGGTTTTAGGTACATTAAGATCGGGCGTTACTGGTAACGCCACAAATAAAGTGCTATGATGGCTATAAAGGCTACTTAATAACCGGCCAATCGTGTGCAGAGTGACTTTAGATCTCCTGGCTGTCGAGTGGTTGGCTTCATGGTCGAGTGTCTTCGAGTCCGTCGAGTGGAACACTTCCGTGTCGATTGAAACGTGGTTTCTTCTAGAGATGTCCTTGGAGAGGGTAGTTTGGACAGGTCCATGACCCTACCCTAAGTACATAGCTTCATCATTAGCCCCCGAATGGATCGAGGTTTGAGTGGGGAAGGAGTTCAGAACTCTTCCGACCCATTTTTCGTGCTATGAGTGTATCTTGTTCGGGATCCATGAACTTAAGTAACGACACCAACTTCTTTTTCACTCACCTTGATCCATTCTTAGTTTCAGTCGAGTGAATTTTTTTACTTGAAAAGCTCCGAGTGACGGTGTGGATGAGATCCTCCGTCTGACAAGTTGTTCTGCTGCTCGCGGATTTTGCAGGATTCGAATTTTGGGAAGCGCGCGGGGCGGAGGAGGCCGCAGTAATCGGAAGGGATAGGACGGAGACGCCTCGATCTCCGCGCCACCTTTTTCGCCACGTATCGCGCGCGCGACTGTTGCGGGATTTGACAGGATCGTCTAGGCCTACAGGTCAGTCACTCGGAAGCAACTCCATATAAGCCGCTGGCCCAGGGCTTTTGAACAGTGCGCCTTCATTTTTCCTCTTTCTTCTCGAATTCCTCCGCCACCTCTGCTCTCGTCCCGGTGCCGTCGGTCAGTTCGAGCTTCGTCTGCGACGATGGTGAAGGAGAAGACGGTGGCCCTGGAGCACGCGAAGAAGGCACAGCGCAGGCGAAGGCGAAAAAGTCCGGCCGGGGTGGATCTTCCTCGAGGTCTGCCTTGCCGCGGGGCTGGATCCAGGGCGATTGGATGCCCTCGGCGATTCGTCAGGAAGACATTGACGACCTGGTCGAGGGGGGACTCATTCTCCACAAATCTGCGAGCCTCCCGGGGAACGAGATCGAGCCGCAGCCTCTCGAGGGTGAGTGTGTCCTTATCGCCACTCACGTCGACCGCGGATTCTCCCTGCCCCCTCATCCTTTTTTCTGGAGTTTCTTGAACTTTTTTGGAGCGCAACTTCATCACTTTACTTCAAATTCCATCGTGTATCTTGCTCCCTTCGTGTCTTTGTGCGATAATTTCTTGGGTTGCCGTCCTCATTGGGGCCTCTTCAAGCACATTTTCACTTGTCGTTCTCAGTCGGTTAAGAAAGCAAAGTCGAGTGACGATAAGACGCAAGTGATTCAGATGTGCGGGGGTCTTGGGATCCAGATGAGAAGCAAAAGTTCTTTTCCAACTATGATTCTTCCTGACTCGGTCCGCGGGTGGCAGTCGACGTGGTTCTACTGCAGAGACCAGCCGACCCCAGGTCAGGCGACGGGTCTTCCCCCTTTCTCCCTGAACCGAGCAGAAAAACCTTCTTCTCTGAAAGTGACACCGGAAGAGAAGGCACAAGTCAAAGTGTTGGTTGGTCGAGTGGTTCAGCTTGTCCGCGACGGGGTGACTAGTATGGATTTGCTAGAGATCTTCCTCCGGATACGTATCCAACAGCTCCAAGCTCGTGACCATCCGATGTGAATGTATTCGGGTCTCGAAGACACCACTCGGATTCATCCTAAGGAGGTCGACGAGGCTACGTTGGAGGGGTGGTTGTCAAGCATCACAGGAAACAAAGATAACCCCCGAGGAGCCAGGAGGATTCCTCCACTCGACCATTCGTATGAAGTAGATCAGGTCCGATTCTGCATCTCTGACTGTGGTCTTGCTTTCTTCATTCTGTTTGCTTAAAATCAATCGACTGACTTTGTCTTGTTTGTTGTCTTCTAGACCATTACTGACATGTACTCGATACCCAACGGGGCGCAAGAACAGACCGAGGAGGAGGAGGCGAGCGGAGGTGAAAGTGGGGAGGAGTGGCAATCTGATGGTGAGGGGGAAGAGGATGACGTCGGCTCCAGTGAAGAGGAGGAGGAGGAAGTCGATCCTCCTTGCACGGAAAGGCGATCCAAGCTTATCCACGACCCCGCGAGCGAGCGTGGCAAAGCGGCCGCGCCTGTTGGGCAGTCGTCAAAACACCCTCGGACGGCTTCTCCGGCGCCGACTGAAAAAGCGCTAAAGCATCCGCGGGCGGCATCATCAAAGCCGCCGAAGGCCTTGCCCAAGATGAGAATGACCATTCCTACCATTTCCGGGTAATAGCAGAACTTGTGTTTTCTCGTTTAGCATGGACAGACTCTTGGTCGACTCATTGAATAACCGACTGGTTTCTGAAGTCTGCAGTGCTGCTACCTCCGAGACCTCCGCCAGGAACGAAGACCAGGAAATGGAAGGCGTTGTCACTTCCAACCTTGGTACGATTTCTTTAGTTTCACCTTTGGTCGATTGGATTTTCGTTTTTAACTTTGGATTTTTCCTATAGCTCCTCCTCATGTCATTGATCTCCCTGATGACGACGACGAGGTGCCACTGAGGGCGAGGAGGAATAAAAAGGCGCGGGCTAGCAAGACTACTCAGATTGCATCAGTGCCTGAGACATCGGTTCAAGAGGGTGGCGATGTCACTCGGCATTCCGTGTCCTTCGCTGTGCCGCTGACGAGTGTCCGGCCTTCGTCGTCGACTGCTGAACCGCCCTCCCTTTTCGCCACACACCACGTCCCAGAGGACCAAGTGGGTGCTGCTAAGGAGGCTATACGCCAGGCGGGGATCATGATGGAGCAGGTGAAGGCGATCCAGGAAGCCAGCCAAGCAGCCTATGATGCTAGCTCAGCCCTTCAGAGCAACGTCCAGGTTAGTTGGTCACCGCTTGTTCTGTTAGGACATGCTATCTGAAGACTTTCTTTCCGAAGATCTTTATATCTGTACACCCACTGGGTGTGTCCACTGAATTTTTGGATCGGTGGGGGCACGCTGAGTGCACCCACTGGGTGTAGTCCCCGAGACTATGGTGGACTGCTGGCAGTCGACTGTAGTCTTTGTATTTTGAATTTCTTCACTCTAACTTGTTCACTAGGTCTGGTCGGACCATGTCGAATGGAATCTTGGAACCAGTGGGGGCACGCTGAGTGCACCCACTGGGTGTAGTCCCCGAGACCATGGTCCACTGCTGGCAGTCGACTAAGTCTGAAGAACCTGTGTTTTTTGGACGATCATGATGAGACCGTGGCTGACTGCTGGCAGTTAGCTATGGTTTTAGGATCATAACCTCTTTGTCTCTTTCGGTCAACTGATCGGATCAAGTCGATAGAACCAGTGGGGGCACACTGAGTGCACCCACTGGGTGTAGTCCCCGAGACTACTGTCGAATATTTTGATTCGGCTGTAGTCTTAGAAATGTTACGATTTTTCTCTTAGTCACTCGGAAGCAACCTATCTTTGATGTCTGTCGAATGACCCTTCGCAGAAATCTTGCGAGCTTGTGACTCGCTATACTGAATTGGAAAACAAACAGATCCAGCTCGACCTTGACTAGAAGCTTGTTCAGGAGAACTTTCAAAAGGCGAAAGACGAAGCAAAAGGTACGACTGGTGAGAATCTGACGACTGTCTTTATCTTTCGGCCCATTCCTGATTCTGATCTCATTGTCATTTTGCAGATAAAATGAAGGAGGCTCTGAAGAAGAAGGACCATGACCTTGACGAGGCGCAGAAGGCGGCTTTGGACAAAACGAAGCTTGCGGAAGAAAAACTGGCTTCAGTCGGTAAACTTGAGGAGGAGAACACCAATCTGAAAGCTGCTCTCGACGCGGCCAACAAGGAGGTCAGCCGTCTAAAGAACGATAAGATAGCTCTGAGTGACAAGGCTAGTGAACTGGTGGGGAAGAGGAATGATCTGGAGG
>NC_041393.1:87625517-87667129 GCF_002162155.2 Triticum dicoccoides | reverse complement strand
TTATTCATCATGCTTGAGGGTAATCTCTCCTACCCGACTGACTTGTTATCATCGACTCATCATAGAACTGCTGGTTTATCTTTGAATTGTGTTTACAGAATTCTGCCAAAACTTCTAGGAGGAGACCAGTCGAGTGGAGACAGGCTTGGATCCCATTAACTCTCCTGTGAAGGATGAAACTGCTATGAACGTGCTCTGACTGGAGTCTCGTGTTGCTGGTGTGGTTGACTACCATGCTCGACTGAAGGTTGCGGCGTCGCGAATCGGCACGACACTCTGGCCAGGACCGACGCTTCAAAATGACCTCGAGTCTCTAATGACTCGACTGAATGAAGTTCCAGGTCGAGTGCAAGAATGGAAGAAGTCTTCTGCCAGGTGCGGTGCTGACGTTGCCCTGTCCCTGGTCTGCGATCACTGCAAGGATGCACGAGAGGAGAAGCTGGCTGATGTCTACTACACAACCTTCTTCTTGTAGACGTTGTTGGGCCTGTAAGTGCACAGGTTTGTAGGACAGTAGCAAATTTCCCTCAAGTGGATGACCTAAGGTTCATCAATCCGTAGGAGGCGTAGGATGAAGATGGTCTCTCTCTAACAACCCTGTAACCAAATAACAAAGAGTCTCTTGTGTCCCCAACACACCCAATACAATGGTAAATTGTATAGGTGCACTAGTTCGGCGAAGAGATAGTGATACAAGTGCAAAATAGATAGTAGATAAAGGTTTTTGTAATATGAAATAATAAAAACAGCAAGGTAGCGAGCGGTAAAAGTGAGCGTAAACGGTATTGCAATGATAGAAAACAAGGCCTAGGGTTCATACTTTCACTAGTGCAAGTTCTCTCAACAATAATAACATAGATAGATCATATAACAAGCCTTCAACATGCAACAAAGAGTCACTCCAAAGCCACTAATAGCGGAGAACAAATGTAGAGATTATGGTAGGGTACGAAACCACCTCAAAGTTATTCTTTCGGATCGATCTATAAAAGAGTTCGTACTAGAATAACACCTTAAGACACAAATCAACCAAAACCCTAATGTCACCTAGATACTCCATTGTCACCTCAAGTATCCGTGGGCATGATTATACGATATGCATCACATAATCTCAGATTCATCCAACCAACATAAAAGTACTTCAAAGAGTGCCCCAAAGCTACTACCGGAGAGTCAAGAACGTGTGCCAACCCCTATGCATAGGTTCATGGGTGGAACCCGCAAGTTGGTCACCAAAACATACATCAAGTGGCACATGATATCCCATTGTCACCACAGATAATCACGACAAGACATACATCAAGTGTTCTCATAAAGACTCAATCCGATAAGATAACTTCAAAGGGGAAACTCAATTCATCGCAAGAGAGTAGAGGGGGAGAAACATCATAAGATCCAACTACAATAGCAAAGCTCGGGATACATCAAGATCGTGCCATAGAAGGAACACGAGAGAGAGAGATCAAACACATAGCTACTGGTACATACCCTCAGCCCCGAGGGTGAACTACTCCCTCCTCGTCATGGATAGCGCCGGGATGATGAAGATGGCATCCGGTGATGGGATCCCCCTCCGGCAGGGTGCCGGAACAGGGTCCCGATTGGTTTTTGGTGGCTACAGAGGCTTGCGGCGGCGGAACTCCCGATCTATCTTCTGTTCTGGAAGTTTTACGATACGTAGGTATATATGGGTGCAGGAAGTACATCGATGGAGCTACGGGGGTCCCACGAGGTAGGGGGCGCGCCTAGGGGGGCGCCCCCACCCTCGTGAGCACCTCCCGTATCTCCTGACGTGCACTCCAAGTCCATCGGGTGGCTTTCCTTCCAAAAATAACTTCTCCAGTTGATTTCGTTCCGTTTTGACTCCGTCTGATATTCCTTTTCCTCGAAACACTGAAATAGGCATAAAACAGCAAATCTGGGCTGGGCCTCCGGTTAATAGGTTAGTCCCGAAAATAATATAAAAGTGGATAATAAAGCCCAATATTGCCTAAAACAGTAGATAAAGTAGCATGGAGCAATCAAAAAATATAGATACGTTGGAGACGTATCAAGCATCCCCAAGCTTAATTCCCGCTCGTCCTCGAGTAGGTAAATGATAAAAAATAATTTTTGATGCGGAGTGATACTTTGGCATAATTTCAATGCAAATCTTCTTAATTGTGATATGAATATTCAGATCCGAAAGTTTCAAGACAAAAGTTCATATTGACACAAAAATAATAATACTTCAAGCATACTAATCAAAGCAATCATGTCTTCTCAAAATAACATGGCAAAATAAAGTTCATCCCTACAAAATCATATAGTTAGGTTATGCTTCATTTTCGTCACACAAAGATATTCCCAACTTCTATACCCCCGATGACAAGCCAAGCAATTGTTTCATACTTAAATAATCTCAAACTTTTTCAACCTTCACGCAATATATGAGCACGAGCCATGGATATAGCACTATGGGTGGAATAGAATATGATGATGGGGATTGTGTGGAGAAGACAAAAAAGGAGAAAGTCTCATGTTGACGAGGATAATCAACGGGCTATGGAGATGCCCATCATTTTATGTCAACATGAGGAGTAGGGATTTCCATGCAATGGATGCACTAGAGCTATGGATGCTCAACAAAATAAAACTAGTGCGTGTGCATCCAACTTGCTTGCTCATGAAGACCTAGGGCATTTGAGGATGCCCATCGTAGGAATATACAAGCCAAGTTCTATAATGAAAAATTCCCACTAGTATAAAAAGGACAACTTATGAGACTCACTACATGAAGAACAAGGTGCTACTTTGAAGCACAATATATGAGACTCAATATATGAAGAACAAGGTGCTACTTTGAAGCACAATATATGAGACTCACTACATGAAGAACAAGGTGCAACTTTGAAACACAAGTGTGGAAAAAGAGATAGTAGCATTGCCCTTTTTATTTTTTTCATTTTTTGGGGCCTTTCTTTTTTTCTTTTTCCTTTTGGCCTTTCTCTTTTTTTTATTTGGGCAATGCTCTAATAATGATGATCATCACACTTGTATTGATTACAACACAAGGATTACAACTCGAAACTAGAACAAGGTATGACTCTATATGAATGCCTCCGGTGGTGTACCGGGATGGTGCAATGAATCAAGAGTGACATGTATGAAAAATAATGCATGGTGGCTTTACCACAAATACGATGTCAACTACATGATCATACAATGGCAATATGAGAAAAGTAATGTATGTTATAATAATGATGAACGGAACGGTGGAAAGTTGCATGGCAATATATCTCGGAATGGCTATGGAAATGCCATAATAGGTAGGTATGGTGGCTGTTTTGAGGAAGATATAAGGAGGTTTATGTGTGATAGAGCGTATTGTATCACAGGGTTTGGATGCACCGGCGAAGTTTGCGCCAACTCTCAAGGTGAGAAAGGGCAATGCACGGTACCGGAGAGGCTAGCAAAGGTGGAAAGGTGAGAGTGCGTATAATCCATGGACTCAACATTAATCAAAAGAACTCATATACTTATTGCAAAAATTTAGAAGTCATCAAAAATCAAGTACTACGCGCATGCTCCTAGGGGGATAGATTGGTAGGAAAAGACCATCGCTCGTCCCCGACCGCCACTCATAAGGATGCACAAGCCAGGTACACTTCATGTTTCAAATTTGTTACACAACTTTAACCATACGTGCATGCTACGGGACTTGCAAACTTCAACACAAGCATTCTTTGAATTCATAATCACCCAACTAGCACAACTTTGATATTATCACCTCCATATCTCAAAACAATTATCAAGCATCAAACTTATCTTAGTATTCAATTCATTCAAAAGAAAGTTTCACATATCTTGAATACCAAGTATATTAACATTAAGCAAATTACCATGCTATTAACTACTCTCAAAATAATCTAAGTGAAGCATGATAGATCAATAGTTTCTTCAAAACAAATCCACCACTGTGCTCTAAAAGATCTAAGTGAAGTACTAGAGCAAAAACTATCAAGCTCAAAAGATATAAGTGAAGCACATAGAGTATTCTAGCAAATTCCAATTGGTGTAAGGCTCTCTCTCATTAAAGAATTTCTGATCTTGTTACTTTATTCAAACAGCAAGCAAATCTGAAGAAAACTACATTGCAAGGATAGCACAACTCATGTGAAGAAGAAAAAACTTAGGCTCAACCAATACTAACCGATGATTGTCGAAGAAAAAAGGTGGGATGCCTTCCGGGGCATCCCCAAGCTTAGATGCTTGAGACTTCTTGAAATATTGTCTTGGGGTGCCTTGGGCATCCCCAAGCTTGAGCTTTTGTGTCTCCTTAATTCCTCTCATATCATGGTTTCTCTATTTCTCAAAAGTTTCATTCACACCAAACTCAGCAAGAACTCGTGAGATAGGTTAGTATAAACCAATGCAAAACCTTATAATCTTCTACTGTAACAAATCACTAAAATTATTATTCAACATTTAATACTAAATGCCTCTGCATATTTAATAGAATCATTAAACAAGCAAGCATATGCAAACAATGCAACTATAACAGCAATCTGCCACAACAGTACAATCTGTAAAGAATGCAAGATTAACAATACTTCCCTAACTCCAAAAATTATTAACTAAAATTCCCACTGTAATAAATTTATCAGAGCTCAACATTAAAAAAGATTCAACGTTATACCATGCTCTGACTTTTCTAGGGAATTTTTGCAACAGCGGTAAACTTTCTGTTTTCAAACAGCAACATGTATACTAGCAAAATAAGCATGGCAAAGGCTATCCTTGACTTTTTTATTGAAAATAAAGATGCAAAACATTAATCTAACTAACAGCAAGCAAAAAACTAACAAAAGAAAATGAAAATTACGCTCCAAGCAAAACACATATCATGTGGTGAATAAAAATATAGCTCCAAGTAAATTACGATGGAAGTAGATGAAAGAGGGGATGCCTTCCGGGGCATCCCCAAGCTTAGTTGCTTGGTTGTCCTTGAATATTACCTTGGGGTGCCTTGGGCATCCCCAAGCTTAGGCTCTTTCCACTTCTTATTCCATAATCCATCGAATCTTTACCCAAAACTTGAAAACTTCAACCACACAAAACTCAAAACTAAACTCGTAAGCTCCGTTAGTATAAGAAAATAAAACCACCACTTAGGTACTGTAATGAACTCATTCTAAATTCATATTGGTGTAATATCTATTGTATTCTAACTTATCTATGGTAAATACCCTTACATACTAGCCATAGATTCATCAAAATAAGCAAACAACACAGTGAAAACAGAATCTGTCAGAAACAGAACAGTCTATAGTAATCTGTATCAAACGTATACTTCTGGAACTCAAAAAATTCTGAAATAAATTTCTGGACCTGAGTAATTTGTATATTAATCATCTTCAAAAGAATCAACCTAAAAGCACTCTCCATTAAAAAAATTTAGCCATTCTCGTGAGCGCTAAAGTTTCTGTTTTCTACAGCAAGATCACGTAAACTTCACCCAAGTCTCCCCAAAGGTTCTACTTGGCACTTTATTGAAACAAAAGCTATAAAACATGATTACTACAGTAGAATAATCATGTGCACACACAAAAATAGTAAGGATAAATATTGGGTTGTCTCCCAACAAGCGCTTTTCTTTAATGCCTTTCTAGCTAGGCATGATGATGACAATGATGCTCACATAAAAGATAAGAATTGAAACATAACGGGAGCATCATGAAGAATATGGCTAGCACATTTAACTCTAACCCACTTCCTATGCATAGGGATTTTGTGAGCAAACAACTTATGGGAACAATAATCAACTAGCATAGGAAGGTAACACAAGCATAGCTTCAAGAATTTAAGCACATAGAGAGCAAACTTGGCATTATTGCAATTCCTACAAGCATATGTTCCTCTCTCATAATAATTTTCAGTACCATCATGAATGAATTCAACAATATAACCAGCACCTAAAGAATTCTTTTCATGATCTACAAACATAGAATTTTTAATACTCTCCACATAAGCAAAATTCTTCTCATCAATAGTAGTGGGAGCAAACTCAACAAAATAATTATCATGTGAGGCATAATCCAACTGAAAACTAAAATCATGATGACAAGTTTCATGGTTATAATTATTCCTAATAGCATACAAGTCATCACAATAATCATCATAGATAGCAACTTTGTTCTCATAATCAATTGGAACCTCTTCCAAAATAGTGGAATCTTCACTAAATAAAGTTGACACTCTTCCAAATCCATTTTCATAAATATTATAAGATTCAACATCCTCCAATATTGTGGGATCACTACTTCCTAAAGTTGACACTCTTCCAAACCCACTTTCATAAATATAATCATCATATGTATAAGGCATGCTATCATCATAACTACTTTGCATATCAAAACTTGAGAGGCTAAAAATATCATCATTATTAAACATAGCATCCCCAAGCTTGGGACAAACATTAATTGCAGCAAATATATTATCAAATATGTCATCCTCATCAAACATAGCTTCCCCAAGCTTGGGCCTTTTCATATCATAAGCATAATCACTCTCATCATTAACAGTATGGATAGCACCAATAGTATAGCAATTATTATATTCTTCCAAGCAAGTGCCAAAAAGATTTTCAAGATCATAATAAGTATCATTATCTTCCCAATCATAATCATCACAACAAGCAATAGGCATAACGAGATCATCATCAAGTATCATCTTCATTTTCATGAGGCACAACAATAATAGGAGCAACTTTATTTGGGAGAGATACCTTTTCACCTCTCTTCCTTTTTCCTTTCTTATTCTTCACCTCATATGTGGGTTCAATCCTATTTTTGGAGCTTCTTATTAATGAGATTGGTTGGATGGAAAACTCCTCCTCGTTACCTGATTCATCATAAGAAACAATAGGAGGATATTGGGAAGTCTCTTCCCTTTCGTTAGCATTCTCTTCATCTTCTATTTGTTTTCTTTTCTTTATGTAATTGGCAATATAAGGATTTTCAATGCAATTCACCGCACAATACATATAAATCTTCTCTAGATCGAAATCAAGAAATCTATCAAGATTAAATTTTGGAATACCCTCAGTTATACGTTTCATTTCTTCATAACCCAAAAGAAGGCTAAGCTCTTTATGATGCTCAAGGGAAATCAAATTATCACAATATTTGTAAATGACTTGATCATGAAACAAATAGCATTGGAGCTTTAAATGACCATGTTCATTGCAAAGTTCACAAGGGGTACTATAAATATTGAATCTTTCAGCACATTCATCTAGCTCTTCTTGCAACAATTTGGTTTCTAAGTACTTATGCCTCTTGCAATATCTATCTTCCCTATTTGGTGTGTACTTGCAAACCCAATTTACTCCACAAAAATTGACATGTTTATAGGAGGCATTTTCATCATAACTAGTGCAATCATCATTAGGATCATGGATATTCAAGGAGTTCATACTAACAACATTGCAATCATGCTCATCATTCAAAGATTTAGTGCCAAACATTTTAATGCATTCTTCTTCTAACACTTTGGCACAATTTTCCTTTCCATCATACTCACGAAAGATATTAAAAAGATGAAGCGTATGAGACAAACTTAATTCCATTTTTTGTGGTTTTTTTATAAACTAAACTAGTGATAAAACAAGAAACAAAAAGATTCGATTGCAAGATCTAAAGATATACCTTCAAGCACTCACCGCGCCAAAAAAGAGCTTAGTTGATGGAGTGTGAGTACCCTTTACCTAGCCTCCCCGGCAAAGGCACCAGAAAAGAGCTTGATGTCTACTACACAACCTTCTTCTTGTATACGTTGTTGGGCCTGCAAGTGCACATGTTTGTAGGACAGTAGCAAATTTCCCTCAAGTGGATGACCTAACGTTTATCAATCCGTAGGAGGCATAGGATGAAGATGGTCTCTCTCTAAAAACCCTGTAACCAAATAACAAAGAGTCTCTTGTGTCCCCAACACACCCAATACAATGATAAATTGTATAGGTGCACTAGTTCGGCGAAGAGATAGTGATACAAGTGCAAAATAGATAGTAGATAAAGGTTTTTGTAATCTGAAATAATAAAAACAGCAAGGTAGCGAGCGGTAAAAGTGAGCGTAAACGGTATTGCAATGATAGGAAACAAGGCCTAGGGTTCATACTTTCACTAGTGCAAGTTCTCTCAATAATAATAACATAGATAGATCATATAACAAGCCTTTAACATGCAACAGAGAGTCACTCCAAAGCCACTAATAGCGGAGAACATACGTACAGATTATGGTAGGGTACGAAACCACCTCAAAGTTATTCTTTCGGATCGATCTATAAAAGAGTTCGTACTAGAATAACACCTTAAGACACAAATCAACCAAAACCCTAATGTCACCTAGATACTCCATTGTCACCTCAAGTATCCGTGGGCATGATTATACGATATGCGTCACATAATCTCAGATTCATCCAACCAACATAAAAGTACTTCAAAGAGTGCCCCAAAGCTACTACCGGAGAGTCAAGAACGTGTGCCAACCCCTATGCATAGGTTCACGGGTGGAACCCGCAAGTTGGTCACCAAAACATACATCAAGTGGCACATGATATCCCATTGTCACCACAGATAATCACGGCAAGACATACATCAAGTGTTCTCATAAAGACTCAATCCGATAAGATAACTTCAAAGGGGAAACTCAATTCATCACAAAAGAGTAGAGGGGGAGAAACATCATAAGATCCAACTACAATAGCAAAGCTCGGGATACATCAAGATCGTGCCATAGAAGGAACACGAAAGAGAACACGAGAGAGAGAGATCAAACACATAGCTACTGGTACATACCCTCAGCCCCGAGGGTGAACTATTCCCTCCTCGTCATGGATAGCACCGGGATGATGAAGATGGCCTTCGATGATGGGATCCCCCTCCGGCAGGATGCCGGAACAGGGTCCCGATTGGTTTTTGGTGGCTACAGAGGCTTGCGGCGGCAGAACTCCCGATTTATCTTCTGTTCTGGAAGTTTTACGATACGTAGGTATATATGGGTGCAGGAAGTACGTCGGTGGAGCTACGGGGCTCCCACGAGGCAGGGGGCGCGCCTAGGGGGGCGCCCCCAACCCTCGTGAGCACCTCCCGTATCTCCTGACGTGCTCTCCAAGTCCATCGGGTGGCTTTCCTTCCAAAAATAACTTCTCCAGTTGATTTCGTTCCGTTTTGACTCCATCTGATATTCCTTTTCCTCAAAACACTGAAATAGGCATAAAACAACAAATCTGGGCTGGGCCTCCGGTTAATAGGTTAGTCCTGAAAATAATATAAAAGTGGATAATAAAGCCCAATATTGCCTAAAACAGTAGATAAAGTAGCATGGAGCAATCAAAAAATATAGATACGTTGGAGACGTATCAAGCATCCCCAAGCTTAATTCCTGCTCGTCCTCGAGTAGGTAATTGATAAAAAAGAATTTTTGATGCAGAGTGATACTTTGGCATAATTTCAATGCAAATCTTCTTAATTGTGATATGAATATTCAGATCCGAAAGATTCAAGACAAAAGTTCATATTGACACAAAAATAATAATACTTCAAGCATACTAATCAAAGCAATCATGTCTTCTCAAAATAACATGGCAAAAGAAAGTTCATCCCTACAAAATCATATAGTTAGGCTATGCTTCATTTTCGTCACACAAAGATGTTCTCAACTTCTATATCCCCGATGACAAGCCAAGCAATTGTTTCATACTTAGATAATCTCAAACTTTTTCAACCTTCACGCAATACATGGGCACGAGCCATGGATATAGCACTATGGCTGGAATAGAATATGATGATGGGGATTGTGTGGAGAAGACAAAAAAGGAGAAAGTCTCATATTGACGAGGATAATCAACGGGCTATGGAGATGCCCATCAATTGAAGTCAACATGAGGAGTAGGGATTGCCATGCAACGGATGCACTAGAGCTATGGATGCTCAACAAAATAAAACTAGTGGGTGTGCATCCAACTTGCTTGCTCATGAAGACCTAGGACATTTGAGGAAGCCCATCGTAGGTATATACAAGCCAAGTTCTATAATGAAAAATTCCCACTAGTATTAAAAGGACAACTTATGTTACTCACTACATGAAGAATAAGGTGCTACTTTGAAGCACAATATATGAGACTCACTATATGAAGAACAAGGTGCTACTTTGAAGCACAATATATGAGACTCACTACATGAAGAACAAGGTGCTACTTTGAAGCACAAGTGTGGAAAAAGAGATAATAGCATTGCCCTTTTTATTTTTTTTATTTTTTGGGCCTTTTTTGGCCTTTTTTTTATTTGGGCAATGCTCTAATAATGATGATCATCACACTTCTATTGATTACAACACAAGGATTACAACTCGAAACTAGAACAAGGTATGACTCTATATGAATGCCTTCGGTGGTGTACCGGGATGGTGCAATGAATCAAGAGTGACATGTATGAAAAATAATGCATGGTGGCTTTACCACAAATACAATGTCAACTACATGATCATACAATGGCAATATGACAAAAGTAATGTATGTCATAATAATGATGAACGGAATGGTGGAAAGTTGCATGGCAATATATCTCGGAATGGCTATGGAAATGCCATAATAGGTAGGTATGGTGGCTGATTTGAGGAAGATATAAGGAGGTTTATGTGTGATAGAGCGTATCGTATCACGGGGTTTGGATGCACCGGCGAAGTTTGCGCAACTCTCAAGGTGAGAAAGGGCAATGCACGGTACCGAAGAGGCTAGCAAAGGTGGAAAGTTGAGAGTGCGTATAATCCATGGACTCAACATTAATCAAAAGAACTCATATACTTATTGCAAAAATTTAGAAGTCATCAAAAATCAAGTACTACGCGCATGCTCCTAGGGGGATAGATTGGTAGGAAAAGACCATCGCTCGTCCCCGACCGCCACTCATAAGGATGCACAAGCCAGGTACACTTCATGTTTCAAATTTGTTACACAACTTTAACCATACGTGCATGCTACGGGACTTGCAAACTTCCACACAAGCATTATTTGAATTCATAATCACCCAACTAGCACGAATTTGATATTATCACCTCCATATCTCAAACCAATTATCAAGCATCAAACTTATCTTAGTATTCAATTCACTCAAAAGAAAGTTTCACATATCTTGAATACCAAGTATATTAACATTAAGCAAATTACCATGCTATTAACGACTCTCAAAAGTTTCAAGACAAAAGTTCATATTGACACAAAAATAATAATACTTCAAGCATACTAATCAAAGCAATCATGTCTTCTCAAAATAACATGGCAAAAGAAAGTTCATCCCTACAAAATCATATAGTTAGGCTATGCTTCATTTTCGTCACACAAAGATATTCCCAACTTCTATACCCCCGATGACAAGCCAAGCAATTGTTTCATACTTAAATAATCTCAAACTTTTTCAACCTTCACGCAATACATGAGCACGAGCCATGGATATAGCACTATGGGTGGAATAGAATATGATGATGGGGATTGTGTGGAGAAGACAAAAAAGGAGAAAGTCTCATGTTGACAAGGATAATCAACGGGCTATGGAGATGCCCATCATTTTATGTCAACATGAGGAGTAGGGATTGCCATGCAATGGATGCACTAGAGCTATGGATGCTCAACAAAATAAAACTAGTGCGTGTGCATCCAACTTGCTTGCTCATGAAGACCTAGGGCATTTGAGGATGCCCATCGTAGGAATATACAAGCCAAGTTCTATAATGAAAAATTCCCACTAGTATAAAAAGGACAACTTATGAGACTCACTACATGAAGAACAAGGTGCTACTTTGAAGCACAATATATGAGACTCAATATATGAAGAACAAGGTGCTACTTTGAAGCACAATATATGAGACTCACTACATGAAGAACAAGGTGCAACTTTGAAACACAAGTGTGGAAAAAGAGATAGTAGCATTGCCCTTTTTATTTTTTTCATTTTTTGGGGCCTTTCTTTTTTTCTTTTTCCTTTTGGCCTTTCTCTTTTTTTTATTTGGGCAATGCTCTAATAATGATGATCATCACACTTGTATTGATTACAACACAAGGATTACAACTCGAAACTAGAACAAGGTATGACTCTATATGAATGCCTCCGGTGGTGTACCGGGATGGTGCAATGAATCAAGAGTGACATGTATGAAAAATAATGCATGGTGGCTTTACCACAAATACGATGTCAACTACATGATCATACAATGGCAATATGAGAAAAGTAATGTATGTTATAATAATGATGAACGGAACGGTGGAAAGTTGCATGGCAATATATCTCGGAATGGCTATGGAAATGCCATAATAGGTAGGTATGGTGGCTGTTTTGAGGAAGATATAAGGAGGTTTATGTGTGATAGAGCGTATTGTATCACAGGGTTTGGATGCACCGGCGAAGTTTGCGCCAACTCTCAAGGTGAGAAAGGGCAATGCACGGTACCAGAGAGGCTAGCAAAGGTGGAAAGGTGAGAGTGCGTATAATCCATGGACTCAACATTAATCAAAAGAACTCATATACTTATTGCAAAAATTTAGAAGTCATCAAAAATCAAGTACTACGCGCATGCTCCTAGGGGGATAGATTGGTAGGAAAAGACCATCGCTCGTCCCCGACCGCCACTCATAAGGATGCACAAGCCAGGTACACTTCATGTTTCAAATTTGTTACACAACTTTAACCATACGTGCATGCTACGGGACTTGCAAACTTCAACACAAGCATTCTTTGAATTCATAATCACCCAACTAGCACAACTTTGATATTATCACCTCCATATCTCAAAACAATTATCAAGCATCAAACTTATCTTAGTATTCAATTCACTCAAAAGAAAGTTTCACATATCTTGAATACCAAGTATATTAACATTAAGCAAATTACCATGCTATTAACTACTCTCAAAATAATCTAAGTGAAGCATGATAGATCAATAGTTTCTTCAAAACAAATCCACCACTGTGCTCTAAAAGATCTAAGTGAAGTACTAGAGCAAAAACTATCAAGGTCAAAAGATATAAGTGAAGCACATAGAGTATTCTAGCAAATTCCAATTGGTGTAAGGCTCTCTCTCATTAAAGAATTTCTGATCTTGGTACTTTATTCAAACAGCAAGCAAAGCTAAAGAAAACTACATTGCAAGGATAGCACAACTCATGTGAAGAAGAAAAAACTTAGGCTCAACCGATACTAACCGATGATTGTCGAAGAAAAAAGGTGGGATGCCTTCCGGGGCATCCCCAAGCTTAGATGCTTGAGACTTCTTGAAATATTGTCTTGGGGTGCCTTGGGCATCCCCAAGCTTGAGCTTTTGTGTCTCCTTAATTCCTCTCATATCATGGTTTCTCTATTTCTCAAAAGCTTCATTCACACCAAACTCAACAAGAACTCGTGAGATAGGTTAGTATAAACCAATGCAAAACCTTATCATCTTCTACTGTAACAAATCACTAAAATTATTATTCAACATTGAATACTAAATGCCTTTGCATATTTAATACTCCTATCCTCAAATAGAATCATTAAACAAGCAAGCATATGCAAACAATGCAACTATAACAGCAATCTGCCAAAACAGTACAGTCTGTAAAGAATGCAAGATTAACAATACTTCCCTAACTCCAAAAATTATTAACTAAAATTCCCAATGTAATAAATTTATCAGCTCTCAATATGCAAAAATATTCAACGTTAGACCATTCTCTGACCTCTCTAGGGAATTTTTGCAACAGCGGTAAACTTTCTGTTTTCAAACAGCAACATGTATACTAGCAAAATAAGCATGGCAAAGGCTATCCTTAACTTTTTTTTATTGAAAATAAAGATGCAAAACATTAATCTAACTAACAGCAAGCAAAAAACTAACAAAAGAAAATGAAAATTACGCTCCAAGCAAAACACATATCATGTGGTGAATAAAAATATAGCTCCAAGTAAATTACCGATGGAAGTAGATGAAAGAGGGGATGCCTTCCGGGGCATCCCCAAGCTTAGTTGCTTGGTTGTCCTTGAATATTACCTTGGGGTGCCTTGGGCATCCCCAAGCTTAGGCTATTTCCACTTATTATTCCATAATCCATCGAATCTTTACCCAAAACTTGAAAACTTCAACCACACAAAACTCAAAACAAAACTCGTAAGCTCCATTAGTATAAGAAAATAAAACCACCACTTAGGTACTGTAATGAACTCATTCTAATTTCATATTGGTGTAAAATATACTGTATTCTAACTTCTCTATGGTTCATACCCTTACATACTAGCCATAGATTCATCAAAATAAGCAAACAACACAGTGAAAACAGAATCTGTCAAAAACAGAACAGTCTGTAGTAATCTGTATCAAACGTATACTTCTGGAACTCAAAAAATTCTGAAATAAATTGCTGGACCTGAGGAATTTGTCTATTAATCATCTGGAAAAAGAATAAACCTAAAAGCACTCTTCAGTAAATAAATTGCAGCCATTCTCGTGAGCGCTAAAGTTTCTGTTTTCTACAGCAAGATCACATAAACTTCACCTGGGTCTACCCAAAGGTTCTACTTGGCACTTTATTGAAACAAAAGCTATAAAACATGATTAATACAGTAGAATAATCATGTGCAGACACAAAACAGTAAGGATAAATATTGGGTTGTCTCCCAACAAGCGCTTTTCTTTAATGCCTTTCTAGCTAGGAATGATGATGACAATGATGCTCACATAAAAGATAACAATTGAAACATAACGGGAGCATCATGAAGAATATGGCTAGCACATTTAACTCTAACCCACTTCCTATGCATAGGGGTTTTGTGAGAAAACAACTTATGGGAACAATAATCAACTAGCATAGGAAGGTAACACAAGCATAGCTTCAAGAATTTAAGCACATAGAGAGGAAACTTGGCATTATTGCAATTCCTACAAGCATATGTTCCTCTCTCATAATAATTTTCAGTAGCATCATGAATGAATTCAACAATAAAACTAGCACCTAAAGAATTATTTTCATGATCTACAAACATAGAATTTTTAATACTCTCCACATAAGCAAAATTCTTCTCATCAATAGTAGTGGGAGCAAACTCAACAAAATAATTATCATGTGAGGCATAATCCAACTGAAAACTAAAATCATGATGACAAGTTTCATGGTTATAATTATTCCTAATAGCATACAAGTCATCACAATAATCATCATAGATAGAAACTTTGTTCTCATAATCAATTGGAACCTCTTCCGAAATAGTGGAATCATCACTAAATAAAGTTGACACTCTTCCAAATCCATTTTCATAAATATTATAAGATTCAACATCCTCCAATATTGTGGGATCACTACTTCCTAAAGTTGACACTCTTCCAAACCCACTTTCATAAATATAATCATCATAGGTAGAAGGCATGCTATCATCATAACTACTTTGCATATCAAAACTTGAGAGGCTAAAAATATCATCATTATTAAACATAGCATCCCCAAGCTTGGGACAAACATTAATTGCAGCAAATATATTCTCAAATATGTCATCCTCATCAAACATAGCTTCCCCAAGCTTGGGCCTTTTCATATCATAAGCATAATCACTCTCATCATTAACAGTATGGATAGCACCAATAGTATAGCAATTATTATATTCTTCCAAGCAAGTGCCAAAAAGATTTTCAAGATCATAATAAGTATCATTATCTTCCCAATCATAATCATCACAACAAGCAATAGGCATAACGAGATCATCGTCAAGTATCATCTTCATTTTCATGAGGCACAACAATAATAGGAGCAACTTTATTTGGGAGAGATACCTTTTTACCTCTCTTCCTTTTTCTTTTATTCTTCTTCACCTCATGTGTGGGTTCAATCCTATTTTTGGAGCTCCTTATTAATGAGATTGGTTGGATGGAAGACTCCTCCTCGTTACCTGATTCATCTTAAGAAACAATAGGAGGATATTGGGAAGTCTCTTCCCTTTTGTTAGCATTCTCTTCATCTTCTATTTGTTTTCTTTTCTTTATGTAATTGGCAATATAAGGATTTTCAATGCAATTCACCGCACAATACATATAACTCTTCTCTAGATCAAAATCAAGAAATATATCAAGATTAAATTTTGGAATACCCTCAGTTATACGTTTCATTCCTTCATAACCCAAAAGAAGGCTAAGCTCTTTATGATGCTCAAGGGTAATCAAATTATCACAATATTTGGAAACGACTTGATCATGAAACAAATAGCATTGGAGCTTTAAATGACCATGTTCATTGCAAAGTTCACAAGGGGTACTATAAATATTGAATCTTTCAGCACATTCATCTAGCTCTTCTTGCAACAATTTGGTTTCTAAGTACTTATGCCTCTTGCAATATCTATCTTCCCTGTTTGGTGTGTACTTGCAAACCCAATTTACTCCACAAAAATTGACATGTTTATAGGAGGCAATTTCATCATAACTAGAGCAATCATCATTAGCATCATGGATATTCAAGGAGTTCATACTAACAACATTGCAATCATGCTCATCATTCAAAGATTTAGTGCCAAACATTTTAATGCATTCTTCTTCTAACACTTTGGCACAATTTTCCTTTCCATCATACTCACGAAAGATATTAAAAAGATGAAGCGTATGAGACAAACTTAATTCCATTTTTTTGTAGTTTTTTTATAAACTAAACTAGTGATAAAACAAGAAACAAAAAGATTTGATTGCAAGATCTAAAGATATACCTTCAAGCACTCACCGCGCCAAAAAAGAGCTTAGTTGACGGAGTGTGAGTACCCTTTACCTAGCCTCCCCGGCAACGGCGCCAGAAAAGAGCTTGATGTCTACTACACAACCTTCTTCTTGTAGACGTTGTTGGGCCTGCAAGTGCACATGTTTGTAGGACTGTAGCAAATTTCCCTCAAGTGGATGACCTATGGTTTATCAATCCGTAGGAGGCGTAGGATGAAGATGGTCTCTCTCTAACAACCCTGTAACCAAATAACAAAGAGTCTCTTGTGTCCCCAACACACCCAATACAATGGTAAATTGTATAGGTGCACTAGTTCGGCGAAGACATAGTGATACAAGTGCAAAATATATAGTAGATAAAGGTTTTTGTAATCTGAAATAATAAAAACAGCAAGGTAGTGAGCGGTAAAAGTGAGCGTAAAAGGTATTGCAATGATAGGAAACAAGGCCTAGGGTTCATACTTTCACTAGTGCAAGTTCTCTCAACAATAATAACATAGATAGATCATATAACAAGCCTTCAACATGCAACAAAGAGTCACTCCAAAGCCACTAATAGCGGAGAACAAACGTAGAGATTATGGTAGGGTACGAAACCACCTCAAAGTTATTCTTTCGGATCGATCTATAAAAGAGTTCGTACTAGAATAACACCTTAAGACACAAATCAACCAAAACCCTAATGTCACCTAGATACTCCATTGTCACCTCAAGTATCCGTGGGCATGATTATACGATATGCGTCACATAATCTCAGATTCATCCAACCAACATAAAAGTACTTCAAAGAGTGCCCCAAAGCTACTACCAGAGAGTCAAGAACGTGTGCCAACCCCTATGCATAGGTTCATGGGTGGAACCTGCAAGTTGGTCACCAAAACATACATCAAGTGGCACATGATATCCCATTGTCACCACAGATAATCACGGCAAGACATACATCAAGTGTTCTCATAAAAGCTCAATCCGATAAGATAACTTCAAAGGGGAAACTCAATTCATCACAAGAGAGTATAGGGGGAGAAACATCATAAGATCCAACTACAATAGCAAAGCTCGGGATACATCAAGATCGTGCCATAGAGGGAACACGAGAGAGAACACGAGAGAGAGAGAGATCAAACACATAGCTACTGGTACATACCCTCAGCCCCGAGGGTGAACTACTCCCTCCTCGTCATGGATAGCGCCGGGATGATAAGATGGCCTCCGGTGATGGGATCCCCCTCCGGCAGGGTGCCAGAATAGGGTCTCGGTTGGTATTTGGTGGCTATAGAGGCTTGCGGCGGCGGGATTCCCGATCTATCTTCTGTTCTGGAAGTTTTACGATATGTAGGTATATATGGGTGCAGGAAGTACGTCGGTGGAGCTACGGGGGTCCCACGAGGCAGGGGGCGCGCCCAGGGGGGCACGCCCCCACACTCGTGAGCACCTCCTGTATCTCCTGACATGCACTCCAAGTCCATCCGGTGGCTTTCCTTCCAAAAATAACTTCTCTAGTTGATTTCGTTCCGTTTTGACTCTGTCTGATATTCCTTTTCCTCAAAACACTGAAATAGGCATAAAACAGCAAATCTGGGCTAGGCCTCCGGTTAATAGGTTAGTCCCAAAAATAATATAAAAGTGGATAATAAAGCCCAATATTGCCTAAAACAGTAGATAAAGTAGCATGGAGCAATCAAAAATTATAGATACGTGTGAGACGTATCACTAGCGTCCATCAAAGTTGCCAATACCAAGAAGCACGACTTCCAATCTTTCATGGAGACCTTCATTGCTGCTGCCACTCGGATTGCTGACGGAATTACCTTGGACCAGTTTGTCGCACCCTCCAGTCCTCCACCTGAGGAGTAAGAAAAACTTCTATGCTTCGCTTTAAATTTGCCTCGGAATGCCGAGTGGTTTTGTAATCGATAAACTTTTACAGGCTTGATGCCTGAGCACTTCTAAATACGTAGGACATTATCCGAACTTGGATTATCGTTGAATATGCTTGCATTTGCCTTCGAGCGAACTTTGTTCTTCACTCGGAATATACTTTAGTGCTTGAGACGCAGCCTTGAGGTGGAGAATCCAGTCGACCTGCACTTCATCGCTCTTGCAGGTAGAGATGGAGCACAGATTGCAGTCGACCTGTGTCCTTGTGGATCGGGATGGGGCGCATGTTGTATTTGTGGCGTAGCTCTGAAGGAGAAGGTAGTAGTCGACCTGCACCTCGTCGTCCTTGCAGAGCGCACGTTGTATTTGTGGCGTAGCTCCGAAGGAGAAGATAGCAGTCGACCTGCACCTCGTCGTCCTTGCAGAGCGCACATTGTATTTGTGGCGTAGCTCCGAAGGAGAAGGTACCAGTCGACCTGCACCTCATCGTCCTTGCAGAGCGCATGTTGTATTTGTAGCGTAGCTCTGAAGGAGAAGGTAGCAGTCAACCTGCACCTCGTCATCCTTGCAGAGCGCACGTTGTATTTGTGGCGTAGCTCCAAAGGAGAAGGTAGCAGTCGACCCACACCTCGTCGTCCTTGCGGATCGGAATGGATTTCATACTTAGGCGAGCACTTGGACTGCAGCTAAGCCTCCGAGTGGGAGGTTTGCTCTCCACTCGGTAGGATTTTTAAATACTTAGGCGAGTACTGGACTGCAGCTAAGCCCCCGAGTGGGAGAGTTGCTCCCCACACGGTAGGATTTTCAAATACTTAGGCGAGTACTGGACTGCAGCTAAGCCCCCGAGTGGGAGAGTTGCTCCCCACTCGGTAGGATTTTCAAATACTTAGGCGAGTACTGGACTGCAGCTAAGCCCCTGAGTGGGAGGGTTGCTCTCCACTCGGTAGGATTTTTAAATACTTAGGCGAGTACTAGACTGCAGCTAAGCCCCCGAGTGGGAGAGTTGCTCCCCACACTGTAGGATTTTCAAATACTTAGGCGAGTACTGGACTGCAGCTAAGCCCCCGAGTGGGAGAGTTGCTCCCCACTCGGTAGGATTTTCAAATACTTAGGCGAGTACTGGACTGCAGCTAAGCCTCCGAGTGGGAGGGTTGCTCTCCACTCGGTAGGATTTTTAAATACTTAGGCGAGTACTGGACTGCAGCTAAGCCCCAGTGTCGGTGTCAAAACCGGCGGATCTCTGGTAGGGGGTACCGAACTGTGCATCTAGGCGGATGGTAACAGGAGACAAGGGACACGATGTTTTTACCTAGGTTCGGGCCCTCTCGAAGGAGGTAAAACCCTACTCCTGCTTGATTAATATTGGTGATATGGGTAGTACAAGAGTTGATCTACCACGAGATTAGAGAGGCTAAACCCTAGAAGCTAGCCTATGGTATGATTGTTATTCGTCCTACGGACTAAAACTCTCCGGTTTATATAGACACCGGAGAGGGCTAGGGTTACACAGTCGGTTACAATGGGAGGAGATCTTCATATCGCATCGCCAAGCTTGCCTTCCACGCCAAGGAAAGTCCTATCCGGACACAGGACGAAGTCTTCAATCTTGTATCTTCATAGTCCGGGAGTCCGGCCAAAGGTCATAGTCCGGCCATCCGGACACCCCCTAATCCAGGACTCCCTCGGTAGCCCCCGAACCAGGCTTCAATGACGATGAGTCCGGCGCGCAAATTTGTCTTCGGCATTGCAAGGCGAGTTCTTCTCCAAATTCCATGTACCTGTCGAACAGTGTACGGCTTCTAGTGCATGTTGTGCTCCTTGGCTTCTGTGCCCAATAATGACCATCTTCCACGTGTCAAACGAATGCGAAAAGCCAGGGAGTTTCTTCATTTACCCCCCTAGTTGCGTAAATGAGCCGCCCATAAAAGAGACGAGGATTTAGATCCAATTCACACCACCTTCCCTCCGCGAGCATTCATCAGAGAGCTTTCGACACAGATCCATTCCATCATGGCCGGTCGACGCAGCCCCTCCTCTTGCCCCTCCAGCCCTCAGCCCGGAGATTGGGAGCGGTGTTCCGTCCCGCATAGCGAGCTAGTAGTGCTCCAATCCAAGGGGCTCCTCCCCCCAGCATATATGGTGCCAATTCGAGCCGGGCTTTCTACCTATAGTGGCGGAGAGCAGGCGGAGAGCGTCCCCAATCCCTCCAAAGGAGAGCGGGTATGCCTAGTCCCTTATTTAATAAGAGAGCTCAGATTTCCAATTCATCCGTTTCTCCGGGGCTACTGGAGTTTTATGGCCTCCAGCTACACAACCTCACGCTTGCCTCCATACTGCATATTGCGGGCTTCGTGGCCCTTTGCGAGCTGTTTTTGGGCATTGAGGCCCATTTCACGCTGTGGAAGAAGTTGTTCTGCCTCGTGCCCCGCTCTCAGGAGGGGTCGATTTATCAAGTGGGCAGAGCCGAACTATGGCGCATCACCGGGACCGGATATCTATCCGGAACCCCAAAGAAGGCATCCGAGGACTGACCTTCAGAATGGTTTTATATAGATGACGTCCCTCTGCTGGACCCTGTACGGATCGGCCTCCCTGAGTTCAATAATGCTCCCTTGAAGAAACACCTGAGCTGGCACCCACGGAGCCCTCAGAGGAAAACTGACAGGGACGTCCTTTACCTGATGAGCCGGATAAGGTTGTTAGCTCATTCCGGACTGACCATGATCAAGGTCATGGCCACATGCATTATGCGGGGGGTACAGCCGCTTCAGTACAGAGGCCACCCCTTGTGGGATTTCAACGGGGAGGACAATGCCACCCGGTGCGGTCGCAAGGGGCAGGATTCGGCCGCCACTCTAACGAAGATCTTATCCGCTTTGTACATGGGAGAAGAAGAGGAATTCCTCCGTGTCAACCCACGGGGCGGATTCTCTATGTACAATCCTCCAAGCTGGGTGAGCGAACACTTTCACTTGCCTATTCGTTTTTAAATTCCCATAATTGAGTACTTAGTCTAGCAATTTTAACGCAGGAGTTACGCCATACTGTAAAGGAGATAAACAGCCCTCCTCCACAACCCGAGGACCCGGAATGGTCCCTCGATCCGGACTCCCAAGAGGACCCGGACTTATGTGTGGAGCTAATTGATGGGGTGTTTCATCAATTGAGTAAGGATAACACCTTAGTGGCCATTACGACCGATTATCCCGGACTACTTCCAGCCTCAAAGGTAACCGAGACCAAAGTCCCAGTACTTTCAAGAGGATCCATCCATGCTTATTTTGATTGCCGTAAACCAATAGCGTTTCTTTTTGCAGGGGAAATCCTTGAGGCAGAGGGCCGAGCCCGCGGTGGGTAGCCAACAAAGGCCATTGAGGCCCGGCGGGCTAAAAAGAAGTGCGGACCGGATCGAGACGCTGGCGCAACGGTACGACGTGCGACTTTAATGCCCAAGGTTTATGACTTCAAGGCATACTAACGTTCATGCTCTCTTCAGGAAGAAGAGCGCCCGCTAGACTATATCCACCGGCCAGGCTTCAAGGCCGGGTCCGGAAGCGGAGGCGAACACGGGGCGCGCACCGGATGCTCCTCCGACGGAGGACATGGACGGGCTATCTGCCACCAATTCAGAGGTGGAGAGTGCCATGAACCACAGGCGTCGCCGGACTGTTCTTCGTGATGCATGTTTTTCCCAAGAGGCGTTGGACGCCTTTAATACGGGAGATGCGTACCTCCGTGCCGCTCAAAATGGTCTAGCCAGAGCCACAGAGCAGTATGTAAAAGACATACGGGTGAGTAAATCTGATGGTTATATATGTCAGTATCCCCCGAGACTTGAAATAGTTAAAATAATTGATTTAAGGATCATTTGTTTTGCAGGATCTTACAAAAAAGAATACACAACTGTCCCAGGAGCTGGAAGAGTGCAAGGCCCAACTTGAGGCCGCACTAGCCTCTATAGAGAATGCCAAGGGGACCCCCTTAGGTAATATATGCTTCGAAAGATAAGTATGTTGTGAAGTGCGGCATGCGTGCAATTCTGACAATAACAGTGCAGATGGGGCCGGAGTGGATCCGGACAAGCAACAACTCTTGCGCCAGTTAAAGGCCGGCGAGAGCGTGCTTACGAGGGTGAGGCAAGAGAAGAACAAGCTTCAAGATGCCAATACCCAGCTGGGCGAGGAACTAAAGGATGAGCTGTCGGATTCCGTAAAGGAGAATCGGCGACTTCGACGCGGCATTTTTAGTAAGTGCTTGAACGAATCTTCGAAAAAGAGTTAGGAAGTCGATTGACAGAGTTATGTCTGTAGATATGCTGATAGGTCGGCCTGCGGAGGAAATGCCCGGTTCTACGGGTGACCTTCTTCCCGAGCTATCGCAACTGCACGAACGAGTTCGGCAGGCGATGCAAGGCGTCGTCCAGGCTTTGTGGCCATCCCTCTCCATGCCCAAAGGCCTTGGAGAGCTTGCAGAGAAGCTGAAGGGAGCGCGACAACGCTTCCGATTATGGAAGATATCGGCCTGCCGTCAAGGCGCTAGGGAGGCCTGGGCCATGGTGAAGACACGGTACACGAAGGCTGACCCAAACCACATGGCTGAGGTCGGCCCTGTGGGGCTCGACGGGAAGGAGATCCCTGTCAGTTTAGTGTACGGCCAGGTAGAGCTGGCCGCCAAGTATTCCCAACAGGACTGTAAATTAGACAGCCTGTTGGATGGTATTGAAGAGGAATATACCCAGTCAAATTGACTATGTAATTTAAAATGACATGTAAAATGCCTTCTAGCCGGATTGTAGATCATTTGTCATTGCGGACCTTTTTGCTTCAACCTCTAGACCCGATAGTCCGGAGTGTGTCCGAATACCCTCTCGATTATGCAAGAACCGGGGCATGCGTGGAGACCAGGCGTAGGGGTCATAAGTGCTTTAGCAGACAAGTGCCCAACTAGTTATGTTATATTACATGGTTAGTAAGAAACATCTTCTAGGGAGAATAGTTCCGTTAGGGGTTCCTTTCCTTGGGAGGCATGCCCTAAAGTGCATGTCCGGACTACGAAAAAAGCAGAAAAGCATCTGGGGGCAGATAAATAAACAAGTGAAAAAAAATCATCTTTTAGTTCACTGACCGAATATTCCTTAAGAACGCTAGCTTTCGGCTTCACCAAGTCTGAGGTACACATCCAGCTGACCCGGTAGTAACAATCGCAGAGGTGCTCCCTTTACCACCTAGCCGAACAAACGGGAACGTAGGGGTAAGCACAGGAGCCAGGCAACCCAGCTTGGCCAAAACTTAAGTCATATCGATGCATATAATGGTGCATAAAAGGTTCATGCGGAAGTGTCACACATGTTTTGGGCATGAGGCCTGTGTATATAAGCTTCTGATAAAGAAGCCCCCAGGTATAGTGAGCGCGGGTGGTGCGTCAATTATGTGCGAACAATGTGCAAGCAAGCCCTTAAAGGCTTGGAAGAAAAATGGAGGGAGAAGGAGAGAAATATAAGGCAGCTAATTTGTAAAAAAAAGGGACAGAGGAAGGAGACAAACACAGAGTCCAGCGCTGGGCGTAGAATCTTCGTAGGCGTGCTGCGTTCCATGGGTTCAGCTCAAGTCGGTTATCCGATGCGTTTCGCAGACGGTACGCTCCACCAGTCAGGACTTGGTCGATTATGAAGGGACCCTCCCATTTGGGCTTGAGTTTGTCCTTTTTCTTGTCCGGCAGGCGTAGAACTAGTTCGCCAACATTGTAAGTTTTGGCCCGTACTTCTCTGCTTTGATATCTTCGAGCCTGCTGTTGATAGAATGCGGAACGGGCTTTTGCCACGTCGCGCTCCTCCTCCAATGCGTCCAAGCTGTCCCGCCGATCGAGCTCAGCTTCTCTTTCTTCGTACATGCGCACGCGAGGTGAGTCATGAATTATGTCGCAGGGCAGGACTGCCTCTACGTCGTATACCATAAAAAATGGTGTGAATCCGGTAGTGCGATTCGGCATGGTCCGCAGCCCCCAGAGTACGGAGTTGAGCTCCTCTACCCAGTGCGTGTTAGATTCCTTGAGGGATCACACTAATTTGGGTTTGATGCCGCTCATGATTAGACCATTGGCTCGCTCGACTTGACCGTTAGTTTGTGGGTGATAGACTGAAGCGTAATCGAGCTTAATGCCCATGTTTTTGCACCAGAGTTTAACCTTGTCGGCCGTAAAGTTTGTGCCGTTGTCAGTAATGATGCTGTGGGGGACGCCGTAACAGTGTACAACCCCTGATATGAAGTCTATCACTGGTCCGAATTCGGCCGTCTTAACAGGCTTGGCCTCTATCCATTTGGTGAATTTGTCCACCATGACCAGTAGATATTTTTGCTCGTGGGTTCCTCCTTTAAGGGGTCCAACCATGTCAAGCCCCCAGACCGCAAAAGGCCAGGTAATGGGTATAGTTTGGAGGGCGGTAGGCGACATGTGGCTTTGATTAGCAAATAATTGGCAACCGACGAATCGTTGGACTAAGTCCTGAGCATCTGCCCGGGCCGTCGGCCAATAAAATCCGGTACGGAAGGCCTTGCTCACAAGGGCCCGGGCTGCGGCGTGGTGCCCGCCGAGTCCGGCGTGAATTTCAGCCAGAAGGTTCCGCCCTTCCTCTTCGGAGATACACCTTTGAAGGACTCTGGTGGTGCTTTTCTTATAAAGCTCTCCTTCATGGACTTTATAGGCTTTAGATCACCGCACTATGCAGCGTGCCTCATTTTGGTCCTCGGGAAGTTCCTGCCTAGTTAAGTAGGCTAAGAATGGTTCTGTCCACGGGGCAATTACTGCCATTATTACGTGGGCTGAGGGTGTGACTTCGTTGGCGGAGTCTTCCGTTGTGTCAGAATGTTCGGTGTCAGGTGGTGCGGCCAGGTCCAGATTGTTATTTCTGGATTCCCCTTCCCGCTGTATGGATGGCTTGAATAGCCTTTCCAGGAAAATGTTGGGGGGGGGACTGCATCACACTTTGCGCCGATGCGTGCCAAGACGTCTGCTGCCTGATTGTTTTCCCGGGCTATATGGTGAAATTCCAGCCCTTCGAACCGAGCTGACATATTTAGGACGGCGTTGCGATAAGCTGCCATTTTCGGATCTTTGGCATCAAAGTCTCCGTTTATTTGGGATATCGCGAGGTTCGAATCCCCACGCACCTCTAGGCGTTGAATGCCCATGGAGACTGCCATCCGGAGGCCATGTAGAAGGGCCTCGTATTTGGCTGCATTCTTGGAGTCCGTATGCATTATCTGGAGTACATATTGGACTATATCTCCTGTTGGGGACGTCAGAACGACGCCAGCCCCCAGACCCGCCAGCATTTTGGAGCCGTCGAAGTGCATGGTCCAGTTGGAATATGTGCCGTACTCTTTAGGGAGTTCGGCTTCAATCCATTCAGCGACAAAGTGGGCCAAGGCTTGCGACTTGGTGGCTCGCCGTGGCCTATAGGTTATGTCGAACGGGAGGAGCTCAATGGCCCATTTGGCAATCCGTCGCGTTGCATCGCGGTTGTTTATGATATTGCTAAGAGGTACTTCGGAGGCTACTGTTATTGAACACTCTTGAAAGTAGTGTCGTAGCTTCCGGGATGCCATGGACACTGTGTATGCTATCTTTTGGTAATGCGGGTACCGGGACTTGCATGGAGTGAGGACAGTGGACACGTAGTAGACTGGTTTCTGGACAGGGAATTTGTGTCCGTCCGTTTCTCGTTCAACGACGAGGACTGCGCTTACAACTTGGTGAGTTGCCGTGATGTATAACAACATTGGTTTGCTGATGTTAGGTGCGGCCAGGACCGGGTTTGTTGCCAGTATGGCTTTTATTTCTTTGAATCCGGCCATGGCGGCATCCGTCCACTCGAAGTGTTCGGTGCGCCGGAGGAGGCGGTAAAGGGGTAATGCCTTTTCCCCCAAGCGGGAGATGAAGCGGCTTAGAGCTGCCACGCATCCAGTCAATTTTTGTATTTGCTTGAGATCTTTTGGAATATCCAATTGTGACAGAGCTCGGATCTTGGCTGGGTTTGCTTCAATTCCTCTACCGGATACGATGAAGCCCAAGAGCTTTCCGGCTGGTACGCCGAAAACACATTTTTCCGGGTTAAGCCTAATGTCATATGTTCGGAGGTTATCGAACATGAGCCTCAAGTCGTCTATTAGAGTTTCGACATGCTTGGTTTTGACGACCATGTCATCCACGTATGCTTCAACCGTTTTGCCGATCTGGTTGGCCAGACATGTCTGAATCATGCGCTGATATGTTGCGCCGGCGTTTTTGAGCCCGAAGGGCATTGTGTTGAAGCAGAATGGGCCGTATTGGGTGATGAATGCCGTTGTGGCTTGGTCGGACTCTGCCATCTTGATTTGGTGGTAGCCAGAGTATGCATCGAGGAGACACAATGAATCATGTCCCGCGGTGGCGTCGATGATTTGATCAATGCGGGGGAGGGGGAAGGTATCCTTTGGGCAGGCCTTATTTAGGTCTTTGAAATCGACTCATAGGCGCCAGGATTTTTCCTTCTTTGGTACCATCACCAGGTTTTCTAGCCAGTCCAGATGTTTTATATCTCTGATGAATCCGGCTTCCAGTAGTTTGGCTAGCTCCTCTCCCATGGCTTGTCTCTTAGGTTCGGAGAAATGCCGAAGAGCCTGCTTAACAGGCTTGAATCCTTTTAGGATGTTCAGGCTGTGCTCGGCCAGCCTGTGTGGGATTCCTGGCATGTGTGAAGGGTGCCAGGCAAAAATGTCCCAATATTCTTGTAGGAATTCTCTTAGTGCGGCGTCTACATCAGGGTTTAGTTGTGCCCCGATGGAGGCCGTTTTTGTAGTGTCCGTTGGATGGACTTGGAACTTGACTATTTCGTCTACCAGCTTGAAGGAGGTGGACTTGGATCTTTTGTCGAGTATCACATCATCCCTGTCCACCGTGTAGCGCAACGCAGTTAGTTCCTCGGCCGCTAGGGCTTCGGATAATGCCTCGAGGGCCAGTGTGGCTGTCTTGTTTTCGGCGCGGAGCGCTGTGTCCGGATCGCTAGCAAGAGTGATGATTCCGTTGGGTCCGGGCATTTTGAGCTTCATGTACTCGTAATGGGGTATAGCTTGAAAAATTGTGAATGCTTCTTTCCCTAACAGAGCGTGGTATCCGCTACTGAACGGGGCCACTTGAAATGTGACCTCCTTGGATCTGTAATTATTCGGCGTGCCGAACACCACATTCATTGTGATTTTTCCTGTACAACACGCTTCCCGACTGGGGATTATTTCTCTAAAGGTTGTGTTGCTTCGCTCAATGCAGCTCCGGTCTATTTCCATTTTTCATAGGGTTTCCTCATAGATGAGGTTCAATCCGCTGCCACCGTCCATGAGTAACTTGGTAAGCCGAAAGCCGTCCACTATCGGACTGAGGACCAGTGCGGCTGGTGCTCGGGCTATCCGGAATTTAGGTTCGTCACTGGCATTAAAGGTAATAGTCGTGTCACTCCATGGGTTTATTGTCGCTACCTGGTAGACTTCGGTAAGGCTGCGGAGCGTTCGTTTCCTCGCATTGTTTGATGCGGAAGTCTCGAAGACTGTTGATACCGTACTGGCGTTCCTGGGGTGGTGCTCTGCGAATTCTGGAGTTAGAAGCTCCTCGCCACTTCTGGCCACCTGCCGGAGTATCCAACATGCTCTAAGACTATGAGTTGGTGTGGCGCCCTCTGTACTATGAATTTTACAGGGTCCATTGAGCCATCCCTCTAGTACGGTTCCATACCCTATAGAGGGTTTTTGTTTTTTGTTGTTTGGCCCAGGTGCCTGGCGATAATGCGCCCTTTTATTTCAGACTGGGATTGTATACAGGGTCGGATTGTCCCAGAATTTTGTTTCGGTTTTCCAAATGCTTTCTGTCACACAGTACTTCCATACTATGGATGCCAAGTCGGCGAAGCGTGTAATTTCACGGCGACTTATGGCGTTGAGGATTCCGATGTCCGTGCAGTTGTTGCAGAAGAATGAAATTGCATCCCCCTCGCGACAGTCCTTTATCCTGTTCATAACCAGGAGGAATCTGGCCCAGTAATGGTGTACTGTTTCTCTGGGCTCTTGCCGAATTTGGGATAGATGCCTTATATTTAGGTGGGCGGGTGGATTTAAATCCGGAACCTCACCCGATCTAAGACTCAGGGGCCAAGAAATTTCCGAACTCGAAAGCTTGGGTTCTTGGACATTATCCAATGAATCAGGCCCGCTGCCTGACTTTAGGTTCAGGGCTTGAGTGATGTCCTCCCCTCCGCGGATGTCCGGCTTGGAGGGATTAGGAATCCGGACACATCTGGTCCTTAGGATGGGTGAAGATTCGCCGCATTGTTCCTCCACCACTTCGACGTGGTGGGTGACCTGGGGAGAGTCAATCTCTCTCGGATCGGGTTTAAGCCCAATCTGACCGTAGTCTATAGCGACTCCCAGGGCGGCGATGTGATCCAAGAGCTCGTTTAAGGAAGAGAGCTCCATCGGATCTAACTGCTCGGCAAGTTCCGAGTTGACGTGGAGATTGCTTTCGATGACCCGAGAAGTCATCGTCGGCGCGGCGGCCGAACAGGCGGTCATTAAAAAACTGCCTAGCCGGAGAGTTTGGCCGACAGCAAAAGCTCCTTTAGCAACAGCGCCGTCTTTAAAGACGGGGTGCGGCATCCTTCCTGACGGTGACGACACACAGGAACTCTCAATGAAAGCACCAATGTCGGTGTCAAAAACGGCATCTCGGGTAGGGGGTCCCGAACTGTACGTCTAGGCGGATGGTAACAGGAGACAAGGGACACGATGTTTTTACCCAGGTTCGGGCCCTCTCGAAGGAGGTAAAACCCTACTCCTGCTTGATTAATATTGATGATATGGGTAGTACAAGAGTTGATCTACCACGAGATCAGAGAGGCTAAACCCTAGAAGCTAGCCTATGGTATGATTGTTGTTTGTCCTACGGACTAAAACTCTCCGGTTTATATAGACACCGGAGAGGGCTAGGGTTACACAGAGTCGGTTACAATGGGATGAGATCTTCATATCGCATCGCCAAGCTTGCCTTCCACGCCAAGGAAAGTCCTATCCGGACACGGGACGAAGTCTTCAATCTTGTATCTTCATAGTCCGGGAGTCCGGCCAAAGGTCATAGTCCGGCCATCCGGACACCCCCTAATCCAGGACTCCCTCACCCCGAGTGGAAGGGTTGCTCTCCACATGGTAGGATTTTCAAATACTTAGGCGAGTACTAGACTACAGTTAAGCCCCCGAGTGGGAGGATTGCTCTCTACTTGGTAGGATTTTTAAATACTTAGGCGAGTACTGGACTGCAGCTAAGCCCCCGAGTGAGAGTCTTTCTCTCCACTCAGTAGGATTTTTAAATACTTAGGCGAGTATTGTACTGTAGCTAAGCCTCCGAGTGGGAGGTTTGCTCTCCACTCGGTAGTATTTTCAAATACTTAGGCGAGTACTGGACTGCAGCTAAGCCCCGAGTGGGAGGTTTGCTCTCCACTCGGTAGATTTTTAAATACTTAGGCGAGTACTGGACTGCAGCTAAGCCCCCGAGTGGGAGGGTTGCTCTCCACTCGGTAGGATTTTCAAATACTTAGGCGAGTACTGGACTGCAGCTAAGCCCCGAGTGGGAGGTTTGCTCTCCACTCGGTAGGATTTTCAAGTACTTAGGCGAGGACTGGACTGCAGCTAAGCCCCCGAGTGGAAGGGTTGCTCTCCACTCGGTAGGATTTTCAAATACTTAGGCAAAACGGATTCGCAGCTAAGCCCCCGAGTGAGAGGCTTGCTCGTCACTCGGTAGGAAGTTTTTGTTTTTACAATCTTTGGCGAAACGGATTCGCGGCTAGGCCACCCACTGGGGGATTTCTCACGTAAACAAAAGCAACAACAATCAATGGGAAAATTGTAACACTCTTGTCTTTGATAAACAAACTACAGAGGTACTTTTTATTACATCTCATCCGAGTGAGTACTTAAGTATAAAAGGGGCGAAGCAGCTCCGCATTCCAAGCTCGTGGCTCATCAATCTGGCGATCGACATTGTAAAGATGGTACGCTCCATTGTGGAGAACTTTGGTGACGATGAAGGGGCCTTCCCAAGTAGGGGCAAGTTTGTGTGGCTTCTGTTGATCCACTCGGAGGACCAAGTCTCCTTCTTGGAAGGCTCGACTCTTCACGTTTGTGGCATGGAATCGACGCAAGTCCTGCTGATAGATAGTCGATCGGATCATGGCCATCTCTCTTTCTTCTTCTAGAAGGTCGACTGCGTCCTGCCGGGCTTGTTCTGCTTCATCTTCAGAGTAGAGCTCGACTCGGGGTGCATTGTGAAGCAGGTCACTCGGCAGAACAGCTTCAACTCCATAGACCAGAAAGAATGGAGTTCGCCCAGTCGACCGATTAGGAGTAGTCCTCAATCCCCAAAGAACTGATGGAAGTTCGTCGACCCACGCGCCTGCTGCGTGTTTGAGATCACGCATCAACCGGGGTTTCAGTCCTTTGAGAATTAGGCCGTTTGCTCTTTCTGCTTGTCCATTTGACTGGGGGTGAGCGACGGAAGCATAGTCGACTCACGTGCCTTGAGAAGCGCAAAAGGCTCTGAATTGGTCAGAATAGAAGTTTGATCCATTATCAGTGATGATGTTGTGCGGAAATCCATATCTGAATATCAACTCTCTGATGAAGCTGATAGCAGTGTCGGCATCAAGATTCTTGATAGGCTTGGCTTCAATCCACTTAGTGAACTTGTCGACTGCCACCAGTACATGGGTGAAGCCGCTCCTGCCAGTTCTCAGTGGTCCAACCATATCTAATCCCCAAACAGCGAAGGGCCAAACGAGTGGAATGGTCTTCAAGGCTGAGGCGGGTTTGTGTGACATATTGGAATAGAACTGACATCCTTCACACTTGTCGACTATCTCCTTCGCCATTTCATTTGCTCTTGGCCAGTAAAACCCCGCTCGGTATGCTTTAGCCACAATGGTCCGAGAGGACGCATGATGGCCACAGGTCCCTGAGTGGATATCGTCAAGAATTATCTGACCTTCTTCTGGTGTTATACATTTCTGACTGTCTCCAGTCGCGCTTTCCCTGTACAACTGTCCCTTTATCACAGTAAAGGCCTTGGATCGACGGACGATCTGTCGAGCCTCTTCTTCGTTCTCTGGGAGCTCTTTCCTTAGTGAAAGAACATGCGGTGCCCCCATGTTTGGTTTTGGTAATTGATGACAATCTCTATGGACTAATGGTTGTCTTGAGTTGTATTTAAAGGATTTGTCCATAGGCTTTTCTTGAAGTCCATGTGTTGGTTTCAAGGAGTTTTTGAGTTGACCAAGGTGCTATTAAGGAATTATCCAAAGATTGGTCATGCGAGTGTTGAGCTTATTGCAAGCATGTCTTGAATAAGAAGGTTGTGTGATCATTCATGTTTACCTTCAATACATCATCCAAATGAAGAGAGTTGCAAAGATTCAAGGTTGATCAAGACTAAGTCAAGAGTGAATCAAGTTAACCAACTCATAGACCGAGAGGGATCAAGTGATCCCATGGTATGGTAAGCATTGTCCTTTACACTTTATATACTAACCCATGGTCTATGTGAGAGTTGTATGTGGGGTTAGGTACGTATCCATGGGCTTGCGTCAAGAGGAAGATATCATACAACCCATGGAAAGGATGACATCAAGTGGTGATCGTCATCAAGATTGCCGTGTGCAAGTTCAAGTGGAGCATCACGAAGAGATCAAGTTCTTGAATCTTGCCATCCATTGTGGTGTCAATGGACTTGTGAAGATGTGCCGAAGAGTGGCTCACCCATAGTGAACTATGGGGGAGCAATCATCTAGTCTTCATCGAGCCAACGCAATCAAGAAAGGTGGTCCAACTTGAGGGAGTCAAGATCGTCTTCATCTAGCTCAAGTGGACCATGTGCAAGGCAAAGGTTTTCCCTTGATAGGTTTTCTATTTTACCGGTCTTGTGATGGTAGTTGGGAGACCGAGTTATAGGATCATTTGCCGTACTATCAAGGGGGGCTCTCAAGTTGGTAGCTTGATCGTATCGTTAGTAGAGAGCTCAAACCATTGCATCCTTGCATCATGTTTCTTGGTTCTTGTTTGGTTATCTTCGTGAGTCTTAGAGCTTATGGTCATCTTGATGACAAGCTTGAGTTCATCGAAAATGGAGTTCGCATGTGTCTTCTATGATGTTTTCGGTGTTGGAGGTTTTACCGGTCTTATCTGATGAAGGGTTCTCACCATTTTCTTATGGGACTTTTCTCATTTGCTTATTCTTGATATTTCTATCAATATTGTGTTAGCCCATGTCGTTAGCTTTCCAACAAACTTGGTTTCGTTGAATTCGGCGTCCGTTTGCAAAAGTTGTGACTGTTTTGGTAAAGGCTGCAGCGGTACTACCGCGACTAGAGCGGATGTAATTTTTTACTACCGCTCCAGAGCGGTACTACCGCTGCTCCTGAGCGGTAGTACCGCTCCAGAGCAGTACTACCGTGGCTCCTAAGCGGTAGTACCGCCCCGGACCAAAATCTCGTGTTTTCTCTCTCGTTTGGGCTGTTTTGACCGTGCTAAGCGGTAGTACCGCTCCTCCAAGCGGTAGTATCGCTTGTGCACGACCTGAGCACATAACGGTTGGATTCGGGAGGTCCTATAAAAGGGGTCTTCTTCCCCAATTTACCTAATCCTTTGAGCTCGTGTTCTTCCCCCATTGTTAACCTTCTTCGAGCTTGCTATCTCTCAATCCCTCCATGGATTCTTGCTAGTTTTGGGGGGAAAAGAGAGAGGAGATCTAGATCCACATTTCCACCAATCACTTTCTCCTCTATGTGAGGGGAACCCCTTGGATCTAGTTCTTGGAGTTCTTGGTGTTCTCCTTCTTGTTCTTCCTCTCATTTTCCTCCCTCGCATTAGTTGCTTTGGTGGGATTTGAGAGAAAAGGACTTGGGCACTCTGTGTGCCCTTGCCATTGCATTTGTGCATCGGTTTGAGTTCTCCACAGTGATACGTGGAAGTTACAAGTTGAGAAGCTTATTACTCTTGGGTGCCTGGTGCCCTTGAGCTTGTTCGTCTTGGGTGCTTGGGCGCCCAAGTCGGTTGGTGGTGTTCAGAGCTCAATCATTGTGGTTTAAAGCTCCGGGCAAGCGTCGGGGTCTCCAATTAGGTTGTGGAGATCGCCCCGAGCAATTTGACGGGTTCCGGTGACCGCCCCCAAGGGTTGCCAAAGTGTACGGGTTCGGTGACCGCCCCCAAGGGTTGCCATTTGTACGGGTTCGGTGACCGCCCTCAAGGGTCCCTTAGTGGAATCACGGCATCTTGCATTGTGCGAGGGCGTGAGGAGATTACGGTGGCCCTAGTGGCTTCTTGGGGAGCATTGTGCCTCCACACCACTCCAAACGGAGATTAGCATCCGCAAGGGTGTGAACTTTGGGATACATCATCGTCTCCGCGTGCCTCGGTTATTTCTTACCCGAGCCCCTTTACTTATGCACTTTACTTTGTGATAGCCATATTGTTCTTTGTCATATATCTTGCTATCACATAGTTGCTTATCTTTCTTAGCATAAGTTGTTGGTGCACATAGGTGAGCCTAGTTGTTGTAGGTTTTGTGCTTGACAAATTAACCGTTAGGTTTATTCCGCATTTGTTCAAGCCTAAACCATAATTATTTTAAAGCGCCTATTCACCCCCCCTTAGGCGACATCCTCGATCTTTCAATTGGTATCAGAGCCTCGTCTCTCTTTATTAGGCTTTACCGCCTAGAGAGTAAAGATGTCGACTAGAGGATTAGGATTCTCTGACACTCTTAGTTTCGATGGCACAAATTTTGATGTTTGGGTAATTCGCATGCTTAATCTCTTTAGGGTCATGGACCCAAATTTAGAGCGAATTGTGGATATGGGTTTTTCTCCTCCAAAGGATCCCCAAATATTATCTTTAGAGGATGAGAAAAACTCTTATCTCAATGCTCAAGCTTCTAATGTGCTTTTTGATGCTTTGAGCAATGTAGTTATATTTCAACTCATGCCATTCCGAGATGCTCATGAGTTGTGGACGAAGCTTAAAGATAAATATGGTGTGTCCAAGATTTGTGGGGATGATTGTTCTCCCTCCACCTCCGGTCGTATAGTCTTCTCAACTTCTTCTACTTCACCTACATGTGGTTTGCCACAAGGTAATGATATGGTGAGTAGTGTTGGTCATTGCAATGATGATAGTATGCTTATTGTGGATGATCCTTCATCACTATATTATTGCAATGCTCCTTCTTTGGGCTTTAACAATTTGAGCACTCCAAATGTTTCACATGCTTGTGTTGATAGTCCTTGCATATCATGTAGAAATTGCTTGACTAAATCTCATGATGATATGCTTGCTATGTCTTGTTGCCATGATAAAAATGCATCTATTTCCTCGAATTGTTGTGCTAACAATGTAGAGGAAACCCAACACTCCATGGAACAAGATGTGGTGTTTAATGGTGCCTCAAGGGATCCTACACCATCATCTATTGCTTTTTGCCTTATGGCTAAGGTGTCAAAGGTATCTCCTACTTTGTACCCCAATATGTCTCTTGATGATGATGTTGATACTAATGATGATGAGGATAATGATGAAGAGAATGATAATGTTGCCTCCTTAAAAACTAAGGGGGAAATGATTTTTAAAGCTCTTCATAAAAATAAAATTGCTCGTTCCAACTTCATGGAAATAATGTCCATTGCCATTGATGGCAAGAAATACATTGAGGAGTTGGAATCTCATCTAGAGGAGCATGAGGCCACCATTGAGAAAATGAAGCTCATGGACGTGATTACGCAAATGAGATCGCGGAGCTATCTCAAGCTCTTGAACATGAACAAACCACCTCCGAATCTCTTGAGGAGACTTTTGCTCTAGAATTATCTAGAGTGAGGGAATCTCATGATAGATCTCTTGAGGTGGCCAACGATTTTAAAACTAAAAATGCTAAGCTTGAAGTTTCTCATGCTAGACTCCTTGAGGATTTTGAGCACCTCGAAAATGGCTCAAGGGTCATCAAGGGTGAGCTCATCAAACTCACCGAGTCTCATGCCCAACTTGAAGCTTCTTATTTAAAAGAGCTTGCCAAGTTGCCTTCTCCTCTTGTTGTTAATGATGATGCTTGTGCTACTAATTCTATTACTTGTGAAGCATCCATTTTGAAGGAGAATGTTGAGCTACGGGCTCAACTTGAGGTGCTATCTTGCAATTATGGGAAATTGGAAGAAAGTCATGAAAAGCTCTCAAGCTCTCATGATGATCTTATAGTATCCCATAGTGTGCTAAAGATAGCTCATGAGGCCATGATTGCTAAGGTAACATCTAGTGAGCCTCATGTGGATACTAGCACTACTTCTAGTCAAAATAGTATATTGCCATGTGCTAGTCCTTGTAATTCATCTACTCACAATGTTGGTACATCTTGTGATGAATTGCTTTCCTTGCCTTGTTGCTCTAACGATGAAGCTTATACTTCCTCTAGTACTTGTGTTGAGACTAACCATGTAGAGGAAATCAAAGAGCTCAAGGCCCAAGTCACTTCTTTGAAGAAAGACTTGGAAAAGTGTCATGAAGGGAAATCCACACTCAACAATATCTTGAGTGTGCAAAAATCCCCCAATGATAAAGGTGGACTTGGATTCAACTCCAATAAGAAGAAGAAGTCCAAGATGAACAAAAAGAAGGGCCAAGAACAAGTCAAGAATTCGGCCAAGATTGTTTGCTTCAAGTGCAAAGTAGAAGGGCATCATGTTAGATCTTGCCCATTGAAGAAGAAGGCCATTAGTGTCAAGAAACAAGGGAAGAGGGCACAAGTTCAATCACATGCTCAACCTCAAGTTGAAGAAAGGCCTCTTCCCAAGAAGACTCAAGTTAATGCTTCTCAAGTTGAGAAATCGAGTGAGAAGAAAGTGAAGAGTAGACGTTGCTACCTATGCCGTGAGAAAGGTCACCTCGCTTCTTCATGCACTAGTGGTAACTTATCCAACCCAATTATTATTGGTGATGTCTATTCTCTTGGGAAGGATAAGGTTGGCAATGTGGTTGCCAAGTTTGTTGGTACTCAAAGTGGTTTGAAGCAAAGAACCATTTGGGTAGCCAAGCCTATTGTGAATAACCTCTTAGGACCCAACTTGGTTGGGGACCAACTAGCTCAAACTTGATCAATAGGTGTTGTTGGAGGTCATTGGAGACTTGGCTACATTATGAAGAATTAAGGGGACTTCATCTTTCTTGTTGTCTCAAGCCAAGTCAATTGGGTTGTCAACTTTCTATCTTATATTGAATGTGCCTCCTTGCGGTAACTTGTACTTAAATTGTTTACATTGAAAGTTACTTGCCCCTTTGCATGTTTTGGTTTTGTTCCTTGCATGTGTTTGTATATGATGTGTCTCCAAAATTGCCTTTGTGTATGTTGGTTTGCACATCATGTACTTGTGTGTTGTTTGTTGAGCCTTAGTGCATCTTGTTTATTTCTTAGTTGGCTCTTGTGAGAGATTAATGGAATATCCATTATGGGGGAGTGGTGTGCTTTGTGCACCTCACAATCCTATAAATGTGTGCACATGAGTAATACCATCTAGTATTGATATTTCAAGATTACCTAGTCTCTAAGTGGTATATCTCTCATGAGAAATTCAAATTCTAAAAATTCCATTGATTATCTCGTGTTGGATCCTCTTATTGCCTCTTGTTAAGTTTTCTTCATTGGTATCACATTACGGGGGAGTAATATGCTATGTGCATATTAGAAGCCTAGAAAATGTGTACATTTGAGATATTGTCACCTATAATTGATATTGTAAATTATCTTGTTCCTAGGTGGCATGTTAGCTCTACAAGTTGCAATTTGCTTTTTGTTTGGAGTGAAGATGATGTCGGATATCTTTGCTATCTACCACCGGGAATTATTTCCAAATACTTCTTGTCTTTTGACAATTGGTAATCACTTATGTGTAGTAGAATTTAATTGATCATCTTTACATTGGCTTTTGTTTTTATTTGACTTTTCTCTTGCCAAGGTTTGTGTCAACTCCCGTTGTCTTCCATACCACTTGTGGATCTTGTTAATTTCTTGTTCTTGTCTAGTGTTTTCTACATATAGTGAAAGTGGTGATCCCACCTTGTGCATTTTGTATTCAAAAGGAAATTCTTTATAATGCACAACTCGTGGGGGAGCTATCCTATTTTCTTTAGAACACTCTTCTTGTGATGCTTATCAAGTGTGTGTTGGTGGAAGGCAAGCCGTTTTCTTTTGGTACCTTGTGCCATCATGAAACTTTGTTGGGAGATTGGTTTATTTGGAACCATCCTCTCTTTGGGAGTTTGACATCTTTAATTTAGTGTGTATCAATGGATATCTCATTCCTTGATGTATCTTTAATGATATCTTCCAAGTGATGATTTCTCCATTTGGTATCCTTTTCACTTGGCATTTCTTTGTCTTTTGGTATCGGTTCTTGAAAGTTTTGAGCATGCATATTTACTTCATGTATTCTATTTGGCATGCTTTCTTTCATTGACTCAATATATAGGGGAAACTCCACCTAGTCTCAATTTGGATAAGATGTTCATGAAATTCATTTTCATATCTATATGCACATATTTATGTGGAGTTTGTCCTATGTATTGGTGTTTCTAACTATTTGGTCCCGATGAGTTTGGGTACCGTTTAGTTTGTGTTGTTCTTCTAGGAACATTTGGAGATGCATTAGATGCTCGGCTCACTCACAAGGAAGGTGTTGTCACCATGTGCATATTGGAGTCAAGCAAGGATGATCAATGAACTACTATCTACCTTCAATTGGTATCTACTACATCCTTCCAATGATATCTCGGTAACAAGTATCTATTCATGCTTTCTACTCTTGCATTCAACCTTGTGTAGGTTGCATCTTGGCATGATATTCATTTCATATCTTGTGATACTTGTTTCCTTTCTCAAAGCATCCCAACGATGATCTCTTGTTGCTAGTTGTGATGCCTTTGATGGATGTGTGTTTGGACTTCATTTATATACAATAAGACCATATCTAGCCAAGTGCTATGCTTTCAAGCAAATATCTTATTGGTATATTTATGAGTTCCTTGTGGATATCTTGTTCCTTCGTGTTGTAACTATTTCGGGTGTACATCCTTCTTTGTAGATATATATATCATCATGATTTCGTCTACATAGAACCTTATACACTTGAGAGAAATTACATCTCTAGTTGATATCTTTTCTTTCACGTCCACCTTGTCTTTCTTATGTTATTTCCTTGGTGGCTCCGTGAAAGCTTTTGCCTTGAGTGCGTGTCCTCTATCATTGCATCTTGTTGCACTCTTGTGTGGTGAAGATTATTTTCCTCTTGCTTATCTTTACGAGGTTTTTGCCATCTTAATTGGTATCCCTCGTCTTGATGAGCCTCCCCTCGTCTATCTTCACCACGGGTTGTCACAAGCATAGGTTCTCTTTTGCTTATTAGTAAGCTTGTGAACCCATTTGCCAGTTGTGTGTGGGAATGATAGGCCTTGCACCGTGTGCCTCATTCTTTCAAGACTATGTTGATGCTTAATGCTCATCCTAATCTTAATCTTCTCAAGTGCTTCGCCATGACTCACACACATCATTTTGGTTGAGCCTATTCTTAAGTTGCCTCTTTTACATGTTGCTCAACCATGTGCTTGTTGCAAGCGCTAGGCTTTGTTTCCTATATGCTCACTTGCACTGGATGTGAGTTTCTATTGATTTTGGGGGAGCTATGATCCTTTTTTGTGCACTTTGTATTCAAATACAAAAATTCTTATGTGCGCACAAATCATGGGGAGCTTCTCTAGTTTCTTTAGAACACTCCTTTGCGCTTTTCATAATATCTTTATTCTTGTGGCATGTAGGATCATTGGTCTAGTTGGTTCAATTGATATCCGTTGATTGCTTGCTTCAATTGGTATCTTCTGATTGCTTGCGTCTCTCTTTGTTATGTCTTTGTGGCATATCTTTTTGTTGCAATCTTTGGGCATCAATATAGTTTGTCTTCCTCCAAGTATTGGCAGTTGGGTATGTGTATTGCATTCCACTCTCTTGTTGAGAAATACACAATTTATGGAGGATCACAATTTATATTGGCCTTCTTAGATTTTCGCCCATTTTGGCAATCGATGCCAATGGGGGAGAAGTTTCAGAGAGTTTTGTGGAGAAGTTTAGAGAGTTATCTCTTCTTGCTTTGTTTTTGTTCCTTAGCTTTTGCATCTCATTCGCATGCACTATTAGTTGTTGCATTGCATGGTGATGCATAATTCCTTATATAAACTCTCTTGAAAGTGATTGTCATCAATTACCAAAATGGGGGAGATTGAAAGAACATGCGGTGCCCCCATGTTTGGTTTTGGTAATTGATGACAATCTCTATGGACTAATGGTTGTCTTGAGTTGTATTTGAAGGATTTGTCCATAGGCTTTTCTTGAAGTCAATGTGTTGGTTTCAAGGAGTTTTTGAGTTGACCAAGGTGCTATTAAGGAATTATCCAAAGATTGGTCATGCGAGTCTTGAGCTTATTGCAAGCATGTCTTGAAGAAGAAGGTTGTGTGATCATTAATGTTTACCTTCAATACATCATCCAAATGAAGAGAGTTGCAAAGATTCAAGGTTGATCAAGACTAAGTCAAGAGTGAATCAAGTTAACCAACTTATAGACCGAGAGGGATCAAGTGATCCCATGGTATGGTAAGCATTGTCCTTTACACTTTATATACTAACCCATGGTCTATGTGAGAGTTGTATGTGGGGTTAGGTACGTATCCATGGGCTTGCGTCAAGAGAAAGATATCATACAACCCATGGAAAGGATGACATCAAGTGGTGATCGTCATCAAGATTGCCGTGTGCAAGTTCAAGTGGAGCATCACGAAGAGATCAAGTTCTTGAATCTTGTCATCCATTGTGGTGTCAATGGACTTGTGAAGATGTGCCGAAGAGTGGCTCACCCATAGTGAACTATGGGGGAGCAATCATCTAGTCTTCATCGAGCCAATGCAATCAAGAAAGGTGGTCCAACTTGAGGGAGTCAAGATCGTCTTCATCTAGCTCAAGTGGACCATGTGCAAGGCAAATGTTTTCCCTTGATAGGTTTTCTATTTTACCGGTCTTGTGATGGTATTTGGGAGACAAAGTTATAGGATCATTTGCCGTACTATCAAGGGGGGCTCTCAAGTTAGTAGCTTGATCGTATCGTTAGTAGAGAGCTCAAACCATTGCATACTTGCATCATGTTTCTTGGTTCTTGTTTGGTTATCTTTGTGAGTCTTAGAGCTTATGGTCATCTTGATGACAAGCTTGAGTTCATCGAAAACAGAGTTCGCATGCATCTTCTATGATGTTTTCGGTGTTGGAGGTTTTACCGGTCTTATCTGATGAAGGGTTCTCACCATTTTCTTATGGGACTTTTCTCATTTGCTTATTCTTGATATTTCTATCAATATTGTGTTAGCCCATGTCGTTAGCTTTCCAACAAACTTGGTTTCATTGAATTTGGAGTCCGTTTGCAAAAGTTGTGACTGTTTTGGTAAAGGCTGCAGCGGTATTACCGCGACTAGAGCGGATGTAATTTTTTACTACCGCTCCAGAGCGGTACTGCCGCTGCTCCTGAGCGGTAGTACCGCTCCAGAGTAGTACTACCGTGGCTCCTAAGCGGTAGTACCGCCCCGGACCAAAATCTCGTGTTTTCTCTCTCGTTTGGGCTGTTTTGACCGTGCTAAGCGGTAGTACCGCTCCTCCAAGCGGTAGTACCGCTTGTGCACGACCTGAGCACATAACGGTTGGATTCGGGAGGTCCTATAAAAGGGGGTCTTCTTCCCCATGAACCTAATCCTTTGAGCTCGTGTTCTTCCCCCATTGTTAACCTTCTCCGAGCTTGCTATCTCTCAATCCCTCCATGGATTCTTGCTAGTTTTGG
>NC_041393.1:87614148-87625213 GCF_002162155.2 Triticum dicoccoides | reverse complement strand
CACCAATCACTTTCTCCTCTATGTGAGGGGAACCCCTTGGATCTAGTTCTTGGAGTTCTTGGTGTTCTCCTTCTTGTTCTTCCTCTCATTTTCCTCCCTAGCATTAGTTGCTTTGGTGGGATTTGAGAGAGTAGGACTTGGGCACTCTGTGTGCCCTTGCCATTGTATTTGTGCATCGGTTTGAGTTCTCCACGGTGATACGTGGAAGTTACAAGTTGATAAGCTTATTACTCTTGGGTGCTTGGTGCCCTTGAGCTTGTTCGTCTTGGGTGCTTGGGCGCCCTAGTCGGTTGGTGGTGTTCGGAGCTCAATCATTGTGGTGTAAAGCTCCGGGCAAGCGTCGGGGTCTCCAATTAGGTTGTGGAGATTGCCCCAAGCAATTTGACGGGTTCCGGTGACCGCCCCCAAGGGTTGCCAAAGTGTACGGGTTCGGTGACCGCCCCCAGGGGTTGCCATTTTGTACGGCCTCGGTGACCGCCCTCAAGGGTCCCTTAGTGGAATCACGGCATCTTGCATTGTGCGAGGGCGTGAGGAGATTACAGTGGCCCTAGTGGCTTCTTGGGGAGCATTGTGCCTCCACACCGCTCCAAACGGAGATTAGCATCCGCAAGGGTGTGAACTTTGGGATACATCATCGTCTCCGCGTGCCTCGGTTATCTCTTATCCGAGCCCCTTTACTTATGCACTTTACTTTGTGATAGCCATATTGTTCTTTGTCATATATCTTGTTATCACATAGTTGCTTATCTTGCTTAGCATAAGTTGTTGGTGCACATAGGTGAGCCTAGTTGTTGTAGGTTTTGTGCTTGACAAATTAACCGTTAGGTTTATTCCGCATTTGTTCAAGCCTAAACCGTAATTATTTTAAAGCGCCTATTCACCCCCCCTCTAGGCGACATCCTCGATCTTTCACTTAGGATATGCGCGATGTACGGCACTGTCCAGTCGGGAGTGATGACCAAAACTTCCATGATCAAGTCGACCACAGCTGGGACCTCAACTTCAGTCGGATCCGTGGCACTTTTTGGCTACGGGGCTTCTTCGGTGAAAGGATCCTCTTGAACTGATGGTGTGTGGATGTGTTCCAAAAACACATTACTGGGAATGGCTTCTCTCTTATAACCTATTTTTGCCAAATCATCAGCCGCTTGATTTTTCAGTCGGGGTATATGATGAAGCTCTAACCCCTCGAATTTCTTCTCTAGCTTTCTCACTGCATTGCAGTAACCAGTCATGGTCGGACTTCTGACGTCCCACTCCTTCATCACTTGGTTCACCACCAAATCTAAGTCGCCATAGACCATTAGGCGATGGACGCCGAGTGAAATGGCCATACGCAACCCATACAAAAGTGCTTCGTATTCTGCTTCATTATTGGAGGAATCAAAGTGAATCTGGAGCACATATCTGAGCTTATCTCCTCAGGGGGACACCAACACTACCCCAGCACCGGAACCATTCAGCATCTTAGATCCATCAAAGAACATGGTCCAGTGCTCCGAGTGAACTTGAGTCGGCAGTTGCTGTTCCATCCACTCGGCAATGAAATCTGCTATTGCTTGGGACTTGATGGCTTTCTTTGCCTCAAACTTGATATCTAGGGGAAGGAGTTCAATCGCCCATTTTGCCACTCGACCAGTTGCATCTCTGTTGTGCAGAATCTCTAACAATGGAGCGTCGCTGACGACTGTAATGGAATGGTCAGAGAAGTAATGAGCAACCTTCTTTGTGGTCATATAAATCCCATATACAAGCTTCTGATAATGAGGGTATCTTTGCTTTGATGGGGTCAAAACTTCAGAAATATAATATACTGGCGCTGAACTTTAAAGGCTTTTCCTTCTTCTTCCCGCTCGACCGTAAGTACCGTACTGACGACTTGTCATGTGGCTGCAATGTAAAGCAGCAAAGGCTCTTTGCTGATCGGGGCAGCAAGCACCGGCTGGGTGGAGAGCAGGGCTTTTAGCTCTGCAAACGCTGCATCAGCTTCAGGAGTCCACTCGAACTTGTCTGACTTCTTCATCAGTCGGTAAAGAGGCAATGCCTTTTCACCGAGACGAGAGATGAATCGACTTAAAGCGGCCAAGCAACCAGTAAGCTTCTGGACATCGTGCACACGCACAGGACATTTCATTCGGAGTATAGTACCAACTTTTTCTGGATTGGCGTCGATTCCTCATTCGGAAACAAGAAAACCGAGTAACTTTCCGCCAGGAACTCCGAATGTGCACTTTGATGGATTAAGCTTGATATCGTACCTCCTGAGGTTGGCAAATGTCTCAGCAAGGTCAGTCAGCAGGTCGGAACCTTTCTGTGACTTGACCACAATATCATACATGTATGCTTCCACATTCCTACTGATCTGAGTGAGCAAACACTTCTGAATCATCCTCATGAACGTGGCTCCGGCATTCTTGAGGCCGAATGGCATGGTGACATAACAGAAGCACCCGAATGGAGTGATGAAAGTTGTTTTGATCTCATCGGGTCTGTATAGATGGATCTGATGGTAACCAGAATAGGCGTCTAAAAAAGATAGCCGCTCACATCCCGCAGTCGAGTCGACTATTTGGTCGATGCGGGGGAGAGGAAAATGATCTTTCGGGCAGGCCCGATTGATATGTTTGAAGTCGATGCACATGCGAAGCGACTTGTCCTTCCTGGGGACCATGACGACATTTGCGAGCCACTCGGAGTGATAAATCTCTCGGATAAACTCCGCTGCTAAGAGCCGAGCCACCTCCTCGCCAATGGCATTTCTTTTCTGGACGGCGGACCGTCGAAGATGTTCTTTGACAGGTTTCACTTTTGAGTCGACTCATAGACGGTGCTCAGCCAGCCCCCTGGGAACATCCGGCATGTCAGAAGGTTTCGATGCGAAGATGTCCCAGTTCTCATGAAGGAACTGGATGAGCGCTTCTTCCTATTTGGAGTCGAGTGTTGTAGAGATATGAGTCGGAGCAGCACTGGGGTCGGTCGGGTGAATGTGAATCGGTTTTGTCTCACCAGACGACTGAAACGCTGATTCCATAGCGGGCTTCTTGGCTCGCAACAAACCACTCGGGTCTGCAGTTTTCTAGTATTCCTGCAGCTCTACCACTGCCATCTGAGCATCAGCGATCTTTGAGCCTTTCTGAAAGCACTCTTCCGCCTTCTTCTAATTGCCAGTAATAGTGATCACACCTTTGGGACCAGGCATCTTCAATTTGAGGTACGCATAACATGGTCCAGCCATAAAACGTGCATAAGCTGGCCTGCCCAAAATAGCGTGATAAGCACTCTGGAAATTCACAACTTTTCTTTGCGGTAATTTTTGGAATCACCGAAAACCACATCAAGAGCAATTTGGCCGAGTGACTCAGCCTTCTTTCCAGGAATGACTCCATGGAAGCTCATGTTGCTGGTACTGAGTCTGAACATCGGAATACCCATCCCTTTCAATGTCTCTGCATATAGTATATTCAGGCCACTGCCACCATCCATCAAAACTTTAGTCAGTCGAGTGCCTTCGATGACTGGGTCGACCACCAGAGCTTGCCTCCCAAGGGTGGCTATGTGTGTCGGGTGATCAGACTGGTCGAATGTGATGGCAGTCTGAGACCATTTCAGATAACTGGGTGTCGCCGGAGCAACCATATTCACTTCTCGGTTGATAACTTTCAATCGACTTTTGCTTTCAACGTTAGCAAAACTCATCAGGGTGGAATTGACCTGGGGATATCCATCATCACTATCTTCTTTGTCCTCAACTTTGTCCGACTCCTTTTCCTTATCTTTGGGTTGTTTCCCCTGGAATTGCTGGATCAAGAGCCGACACTGTCGAGTGGTATGTTTCGGGTAAATGAGTTTACCCTCCTCATCTTTCTTCATGTGGATGTGGCACGGCAAATCCAACATGTCATTCCCTTCCTTGTCCTTCACCTTCTTAGGGTTCCAAGACCCTTTGGGATTCCATTTAAACTTTCCTTGAGTCACGGCCAAGGCTTCTCCAGGAGCAGCTGGCTCGACTTTCCGCTTCTGCTTCCGACTGGAGTTCCCTCCTCCGGTTTCGTGGGCAACTGACTTGTGCTTGCCACTCCGGAGTCGATCCTCTTCTTCACCATTAGCATACTTGGTGGCAATCTCCATCATTCGACTCAGAGACATGTCTCCGGTTCGACCGAATTTTAGATTTAGCTATCTGTATTTAACGCCTTCCTTGAAGGCACAGACTGCCTGGTGATCAGATACATTCTCTACCGTGTGATGCAACGTGATCCATCTCTGGATGTAATCCCTCAAAGTTTCATTCGACTCATGCACACAAGATTGCAGCTCTGTCAACCCTGCTGGTCGCTTGCAAGTTCCTTCAAATGTTCTGAAAAACACTCGAGCCAGATCTTCCCAAGTGTAAATGCTGCTGGGTGCTAACTGATTCAACCATGCTCTGGCCGAGCCCTCCAACATAAGAGGCAGGTGTTTCATGGCTACTTCATCGTTGACGCCGCCAATATGAACAGCCACTCGGTAGTCTTCAAGCCAAGTATCAGGCTTAGACTCACCAGTGAAATTACTGACTCCAGTCGCCAACCTGAAGTTGGGAGGAATCACCGCGGCCTTGATGGCTCTGCTGAAACACTCTGGTCCTGAGACATGTACTCTGCTGCTGGTGGGTACATCTCTGTCATGACCTTCTCGGTGAGCTCTGTTCCTGTCGACCAAACCTTGAACGATAATGGATCTCGCATCAAAGCCTGGTTCCCTGGGGTCGACTGGAATCCTTCGCCCAACACCGTGATGGCGTCTGTCATCCTGCTGTCGAGGCGCGTACGATCCACTCCTTGGGGGAGGGGTGGGCACTCGACGTCGATCATCACGATCGAGTCGGTGATCATACTGCTCACGGTTCTGGTACTGATCACGCCGGTCTCCACGTCCCTCACGCCTCGGGGGCGATCTTGGGCTATGGGCCGACTGGACTGTATTTGCAGCGATGGATCTGCTATGAATCCTATTCCGCGACTGCGATACAGCTGAATTTTGATCTCCTGCTGCCCGGAGTAATGCTTTGATCTGTAACAAGCCTCTGCCAGCCTCTGACTGGGAAGGCTGAATCGACTCTGCTATACGGGCTGCAGCTGCTAAATTCTGAATCGGAGTTCGATATACCTGAGTCGGTGGTAGAAAGAGTTGACGTCGACTGGATTCTGGAATCCGTTGCCGCGCACGCTCGTCGATTGCTCGCTGGAGGTTCTCCAGTCGAGCGCGCTCGGCCAAGTTGGCCAAGCGCGCGTCCTCTAAGGCACGAGCCTCGGGGGTTTCTCCAACGATAGGAGTGTGCAGCGCATCCATGTTCCAGCGGCGAAGTTCTTCCCTCTGCAGTGAAGTGAGGGGCTCGGGGAGATACTCTTCATGGGCATGCGACGGATCGCCTCCGCCGTCACCTCCGTCGATGCGGAGAAAACCGGGAGGACTACGTGGTCCATCGACCATCAGAACCTCTGCCGCTGGATCATTGCTGTCGCACTCGGATGTAGTCTCTGCGGAGCCAGTCGACAGGTCGAACATGCTGTAGAGAGATTCGTCGGGCTCGATCGCCGCGACTTGGGGGGTGGCCGACTGGCGAGCCACCGCGTGTCTCACTCACCGCTGAAGCCTCGACCGACCGGAGCGCTTGCGCCGGCGGGAAACAGGGAGGGAGGACGACATAGGAGCCGACCAATACTGGGTCGACGGTTGCCGCAGGAGGACGCCGCGGACGCACGCGTGAAAGTGCGTCGCCCCGCGGACAGGGAGCGCGTCGTTGTCAAGCAGAGCCTCCTGAAGCCAAGCGGAGTCGTCGGCGATGAACGTGAGCGCGCCGAGACGGATCTCGCAGCCCTCAACCAGAGCTCCGCCTGAAACCATGATGAAGGAGATCAGAAAAATCGCAACTTCTCTAATAAGTCGCTAAGACACCTGCCCCAAGGTGGGCGCCAACTGTCGTGGTTCTAAGTCCGACAGTAGTGTAGGGGGGTAGGAATGGAGAGGCAAGATCCTAGCTAGGGAGTAGTTGTATACGCAAGAGATTTACGAGTTCAGGACCTTCTCGGAGGAAGTAACAGCCCTACGTCTCGGAGCCCGGAGGCGGTCGACTGAATTATGTGGGTATGAGTTACAGGGGTACGAACCCTTTACACTGAGGAGGGGGTGGCTTATATAGAGTTCGCCAGACCCCTCCAGCCCTCAGTAATGTAGGGTTTAGGGTACATTAAGATCGGGCGTTACTGGTAACGCCACAAATAAAGTGCTATGATGGCTATAAAGGCTACTTAATAACCGACCGATCGTGTGCAGAGTGACTTTAGATCTCCTGGCTGTCGAGTGGTTGGCTTCATGGTCGAGTGTCTTCGAGTCCGTCGAGTGGAACACTTTCGTGTCGATTGAAAGGTGGTTTCTTCTAGAGATGTCCTTGGAGAGGATAGTTTGGACAGGTCATGACCCTATCCTAGGTACATAGCTTCATCACCGTCGGCATCCATTCCTTGCGAAACTAAACTCAGGGGTGGAATGGACACCCATGTTTGATATCCCAAAATTTCAGAATTCTTTGATATTTTTAAATATTTTTAATACTATATTCATATAGGGGGGTGTAGCACTAGAGAGCTCCAATGCATTTCCCGTCTAAAGTGTATATTTTCAATTTGAAGGCAGTCTCGGTGCACTGTATCTTGAGCTATATTAATGATACAAGATACAAGTTTAAATATAGCAGTCCGGTGCACTATATCATAGTGTTCTACTCTCTCCAGACAAATATATAGGGCCTAATGCGATTTGCTATGTGGTATTTGGGCATGGATAAGATTAATAATAAGTTGTGAAATGTATGATATGAAAATTATGTCATTAAAAACTCCTTGCACTTACGAATTTGACGATATACCTTGTGTAACACCCTTATTGTATATTATTAATTTTATCAGTGATCAAAGTCAATCCCAAAAAAGGTATTACAGCTTATATATTTGGATGAAGAGAGTATCTAAAACAACACTCATTTAATGTCTTTAATGAGAGAGAAAAATTATGAGATGTCATGGATTTGATGCTAACTAACCCCTTCATTCCTTAACACAAGGACACTTAGTTTTTGTGTCAAAGTTTGACTTATAATTTTGGTCAACAAAATATGAGTTATATGTCAGATTAAATATATCATCATTTTTGTTTGAAATATGCATCAAATGACATGTTTTTTGGCATATAACTCACATTTTTTTGATAAAATTGATGATCAAAGTTAGACATAAAATTGTGAATGACCTTGTATAAAAAATGGAGGGAGTGTATCCAGATTAAGATATGGTTCCTCTTTTTTTCTCATTAATGGTGCCACATCAGATTATTATCTAAGTATGAGATATACAAGCGTTGGGATTTTGACATGAAACTATATATTCTATGAGCATTTTTTGAGAAATATTTCTAAGAAACATGCGACATGAGACCTACGCAAAGCTTGTCTTTCTTTTGAAGAAAAGAGAGAGGCACCTAGGCAAAGGGGTGGACGGCACGGCGACGTCTCGACGGACGAGTGAAACCCGGGTCCGTTCCCCATCCCCGTCTTTAAGCCCGACTTTTGAGAAAGAAACGCCACCGCCCGACGCCCCTCGGTCTCTCCCTTTCCGTTCCCACACTTCGCCACCCTAGCAGCATGCCATATATCACTTGCCCCCGCACCGCCATGCCACTCCCCCCATTCCCTCCTCCTTCGCCGCCGCCACCGCCTTCGTCGCACAACTTCCTTCCACTTCCAGCCCAAACCCCAGCTCACTGGCACCCCCGCCGCGACCACCGCCGCACGCGCAAGCGGCGGCGGCGGCACACCTATGGATCCATCCAACGCCAACGCCAATGCCAACGGGAAGCGCGTAGACGCTGCCAACGGCGACGTCGTCCTCATCATGCCGCCCGAGTAGCCGCAGCAGCAGCGGCCCATGGTGGCCAATGCGCCCAAAAGCCCCCAAACCCCGAGAAGCCACCGCCGCCGGCCTCGGCGGCGGCCCCGCCGTGTCCGCATCTGCCGAACCCCGCGGCTGCTCCTCACTCTCCAAGCCTAAATCCCGCTTCGTCAAGGCGCCGACCCCTCCGCCCCCCGCCTCCCACCCGACCTCCACCACCCAGACCCCTCGCCCTGCCTCCACCCCACAGACCCCGGGCGAAGGCGACGACGTCTTCCGCAAGGACGGCGCGCGGATCGCCGCCACCACGGCCAAGTGCCGCCGGAGGGCTTGCATCTCGCTGGAGCTCGCTGTGCTCGTCCTGTTCCTCGCGCTGCTCGTCATCGGCCTCGTGGCGCGCCCGGCTGGAACCAACAACTAGTGGTGTTCTGACCGGCAAGAGCTAGAGCTGGAACAATCAGCAGTTGGTGCTGCAACCAACAGGAGCCGGAGCGCGACACGACACGGATGTTGTGACCGATCTAAGCCGGAGATGGAACCAACATCGTAAGTGTTGGGAAACGTAGTAGAAACCAAAAAAAATCCGCGCTACAATCATCCAGAAACAATATGAAGATGCATAACGAGTTGTGATCAATGATCGTTACTAACTCCGGGAGTGCAGCAGAAGTAAATGAGCCGGTGTACATCGTATTTGGAGTCACTCGATCGTCGATGACGATCCCATGAACCGCCTTCGAACGATCTCTCGAACAGAAGACCGAAAGCTGAGAAAATCTATCGTCGTTTTATACGTGGAACAATGCAAGGACAACAACCCTGACTGCTTAAACTAGCATTATCTTCCATTGTTCAACCAATTTAGGTCTACCGTGCTTCCATGGGAGCGGAAGTCGGATCAAGTCATTTTCATGGGATTTCATTTGTTTACCGAAGAGCTCTTGTGGGTTAGCCACGTTACGTTCATCTAATCCGTAAATTGCGAAATAATTTATGCCACAGTTGCCCTCTATCTGTGCTTGACTAGCAGACGGGGCTCTGCTTACGGACATTTCCGCACTTGTTGATAGTCCGGATCACCTCTGTTGTACCACGGCACCACATATCATGTCATGGGCCACTGGATCTGAGTCTCAGACTTAGTGGGGAGCAAGCAGCGCAGCGTTGTACTGCCGATAAAATGATGGATCGACCGCTCCCACTTGGGCGATCTAGAAGATGTTCTTCGACACAGACACCGACCACTCGTGTCTAAAGTATGCATTCAAAGCAGCGCTGAGCTTTCTTCACTTTCTATCTCTATCTTCTCTTAAAACAGACACTTTTTGTCTTGAGTTAAACAAACCCGTCTTGCAGGCGCTCTTTCAACATTCTTCTTAGGTTAGTTCCAATGCATTGGTGCTTACATGAGGTGCTAAGCACATTAAAATTTTTAGCAACTAAATCCCTCAGTACATATATGCTTAACTTATTGGTGCTAAGAGCAATTACAGTATGTCTAGTCAGCCGGCTATAAGTAGTACCACGTCATAAAAAATCACTGCTGGAGGAGAGAGATGGACCGAAAGACAAGGGAGCGGGAGCTCCAGCTATCGCCGACAGCGGTGTGAGCAGGCCCTTCCACCAATCAAAAGTGTATTCTTGTCTCCCTTTACATGCAAACATTAATTAGTACAGCTAGTTTACAGCCAAACTATTGTATTAGTGGGCTTTTATAAAGGCTGTATATGATGTGGCAGTGGCTTATAGCCAGCAGCAGGCTTTTATCATTAACCATGCTCTAAGCATCCTTCATTTAATGATTTTGTAACTAAAGTTCTTCATGCATTGCTGGGATCCTTCCAATTTAAGTATTTTGCCTACGTTCTCGCGCTTGAAATTGTTTCTTCCTGGAGTCATCACACTTATCTCTCTTCTCTTAATTACCTTGTCACATCATATTTTTTGCCTACATGACAACCTTAGCACCTGTATAAAGTGGAGCACTGGGAGGGACCTTAGACTAGCCACAGTGGGAGTAACTTCAGCAGTAACATCGAGTCCAACTCAGCAAATTTGCTTATGTGACAGTGAGTTAATGAGGAGAGAGGTAGTTATAGTAACTTAGCTAGTTACTGTAACATCACATGTCGCAATGCAATATGAGTCTATAACCTAATAAATGAAGCTTTGCATGTTACCACATTTATGTTATTACCCACTATGAAGGTAGTAACATAGTCTAGGGATATGTGTATGTTACTGGTGTATGTAACTCATCATTGTGTCTAGCAGCTTCTAGAGACAAGGAAACAGCCGTATTGATTGACTTTTGAACCCGGCACATTTTTCTGAGTATCAAGGCAACATGCGCTGGTGGAGTTGATTATTGCGCGTCGCAAAAATGAAACGATCTTTTTTTTGGACAGGAATATAAAATACGAGCACTCTTTTTTGAGCTCGGGAAAATAAAAGAGTGGACGGCGAGGAGACGAGGAAACGTGAGACCTAGGCGACGGTGTGGACGGCACGACGACGGGACGGGACGAGTGAAACCCGGCTCCGCGAAGGGGGTGCCGAGTGCGCTGCGCGGCTGCTTTTCCCGTCCACCTCCGTCCTTAAGCACGAATTTCGAGAAAGAAACGGCGACGCCCGTCGGTCTCTTCCGTTCCCACACTTCGCCACCCCAGCAGCAAAGCCCATCACTCACCCTCGCACCCCCATTTCCCTCCTCCGCCGCCGTCGCACAAGCTTCCCTCCAGCCTAACCCTAAGCACTAGCTCACCAGCACCCCCGCTGCGTCCACCGCCGCGCGCGCACAGCGGCGGCGGCGGCGGCGGCGGCATACCCATGGATCCGTCCAACGCCAACGCCAGCGCTAATGCCAACGGGAAGCCCCCGTCCAACGCCACCGCCACCGCCAGCGCCAATCCGAAGCCCCCGGCCGCCGCCAATGGCGACGTCGTCCTCATCATGCCGCCTGAGCAGCCGCAGCAGCAGCGGGCCACGGCGGCCGACGCGCCCAAAACCCCCCCAAACCCCGAGAAGCCGCCGCCGCCGACGCCGACCTCGCGCCCGCATCTGCCGAACCCCGAGAAGCCGCCGCAGAGCCCCGCGCGCCCGCCCCTGCCCCCTGCCCAGGGCGCGCTGCTCCGCCGCCG
>NC_041393.1:87607362-87613775 GCF_002162155.2 Triticum dicoccoides | reverse complement strand
TGGAGCCGCCGACCCCTACCGCCCCCTCCTCCCACCCGTCCCCTGCCCACCCGGCCTCCACCGCCCAGACCCCTCGCCCCGCCTCCACCCCGCAGACCCCGGGCGAGGGCGACGACGACGACGACGTCTTCCGCAAGGACGGCGCACCCACCGCCGCCACCGCGGCCAAGTGCCGCCGCAGGGCCTGCATCTCGCTCGAGCTCGCCGTGCTCGTCCTCTTCCTCGCGCTGCTCGTCGTCAGCCTCGTGGCGCGCCCGCTCAAGGGCCACTTCGTGTGGGGGCTGGAGATCTGGAAGTGGTGCGTCATGGTCATCACCGTCTTCTCCGGCCACCTCGTCAGCCACTGGGTCATCGCCTTCGTCGTCTTCCTCATCGAGCGCAACTTCCTGCTCCGCAACAAGGTGCTCTACTTCGTCTTCGGGCTCAAGAACAGCGTGCAGGCCTGCCTCTGGGTCGGTCTCGTGCTCATCGCCTGGTCTCAGCTCTTCGACCAGGAGCTGGGACGCCCGGCCAAGACTGCCAGGATCCTCAACTACATCTCCAGATTCCTCGCCTCCGTGCTCATCGCTTCAGTTATCTGGGTGGTCAAAACATTTATCATGAAGGCCATCGCGTCCACCTTCCACCGGAAGGCCTTCTTTGACCGGATCCAGGAGAGCCTGTTCCACCAGTACGTGCTGCAGACGCTCTCGGGCCCTCCATTGATGGAACTAGCGGAGAATGTTGGGCGGGAGCCAAGTGGGCGTGTGAGCTTGAGCAGGACGAAGGAGGAGAAAGGAACGCCCAAGGTGATCGATGTCGTGAAACTGAGGAAGATGAAGCAGGAGAGGATCTCGGCTTGGACGATGAAAGGGCTCATCACGGCAATCCGAAGCTCAAGGCTTTCAACAATATCTCAAAGTATTGAGAGCTTTCATGAGTTCGATGAAACGGAACAAAAAGATAAGGAGATAAACAGTGAGTGGGAGGCAAAGGCAGCAGCCAATGCCATTTTCAAAAATGTTGCAAGGCCTGGCTACAAGTGAGGATCACGATTGCCCGTTCTTCTCTGGAAACATATTTCAATATTTGCCGTGACCATTTTTCATCTGTGCAGGCACATTGAGGAGCTGGATTTGCTGAGATTTTTCAACAGGGAGGAGGCAGCCTTGGTCCTTCCGATGTTTGAAGGGGCATCAGAAACGGGGAAGATAAAAAGATCTGCTCTGAAAAATTGGGTGGTAATGGGAATTTTAAACTCAGTCACAATTTCCATTTTAAATATATTTCAGAAGTTATAAGGGGCAATTAATCTTATCCTATGATGTAGATTGATTCAAGTGTTTCCTGTTTTGTGTTTCAGTTTGACTTCAGTTGCAAGCTGCTGCCTTGTGACCAAGAGGTCACGGGTTCAAGTCCTGGAAACAGCCTCTTACAGAAATGTAAGGAAAGGCTGCGTACTATAGACCCAAAGTGGTTGGACCCTTCCCCGGACCCTGCGCAAGCGGGAGCTACATGCACCGGGCTGCCCTTTTTTTTTTTGACTTCAGTTGCAGCAGTCATAATCATGTATAGATTCTTTAGTTTCTAAACAAGTCTTATTTTCCCTGGTATAAATCATTTAACTTCTTAAGAAAGGAAAGAATACATGCTGCTGCAAAACTGCAAAAACTGCTGTATATGCCACATTTTGATGCTTCGACATTGATAAAGTTCTGTATGTATATGGATATTTTTCGTTTCCTTGCTTGATCATTATTTACTGCAGGTAAGCGCATACCTGGACCGCAAGTCACTGGCGCATTCTCTGAATGACACAAAAACTGCAGTTAGCCAACTTCACAGCCTCATCAGAATTCTAGTACTCATTATAATCATCATTATCACTCTGTTGTTGATGGGCATCGCCACGACCAAGATCCTTGTTGTCATCTCATCCCAGCTTCTAGTTGTGGTCTTCATATTTGGAAATGCCTGCAAGACTGTATTTGAGGCCCTCATATTTGTTTTCATCATGCATCCGTTTGATGTTGGGGACCGCTGTGTCATTGATGGAATACAGGTTACTTCTATACTATCCTGTTTTCAGTTCCCCTTTTCACTGATCTTACTGATGTTAAATTCTGATGCTGACATGTGTCTATATTGATAATAGATGGTTGTCGAAGAAATGAATATATTAACCACTGTTTTCCTGAAGAATGACAATGAGAAGGTATATTATCCAAACTCTGCGTTGTCCACAATGCCAATCAGCAACTTCTACCGAAGCCCTGACATGTATGACACCATCGACTTTGCTATTGATGTTAAAACATCAATGGAGAGCATCGCAGCTTTGAAAGCCAGAATTAAAGGGTATTATTCTTGAGCTTCTTCTGTGTTTAATTTACTGCTTCTTATCTGGGCATAGTTCTTAAGTGAATCTATAGCCCTTTCATTTATGAATACACAGATCTGCACATGATCTGAATGGCAGATGAGTTATCCAAACTTGGCTTCATTTTTATTTCCTCCATGTGATCAATTGTCATGGTTCTCTGGGGTTTCAGGTACTTGGAGAGCAAACCTACACGCTGGCACCCGATCCACACGGTAAACCTGAAGGACATCTTGGACGTGAACAAGATCAACATGGCTCTGTGCGCCCAGCACACGATGAACTTCCAGAATATCCGGGAGAAGAGCATCAGGAGGTCTGAGCTTGTGATGGAGCTAAAGAAGATATTCGAGGAGATGTCCATCAGCTACCAACTTCTGCCTCAAAAGGTCGAGCTTAGCTATGTCGGCACAAACCCGCTGCCCGTGAATGTCTCTCAAGGCAGGTAGGAAGCGTGGCGAAGATTAACAACTGATGATGCCACGGAAATTGACGACTGATGGCTAGTTTAGTTATGCAGTTTGTACCGGAGCTTTTATCATCCCTGTACATGCTTTGCGTTTGCGAGTTGCGATTGTCTGTACTGGATCACTGGATAATTATGTGTCAGCGTCAGCAGCGTATGGGTTGAACTAAGAATTTGGACCAAGTATTGTCGCTCATCGTGGGTCGCGATGGGGAAGTTAAGGATGGACTTAGTATTATTACATCTCATCTTGTTATAACATTTGGGATCATTCGCCATTTCTGATGCTGAGCTTGAAAGAGCGACTCAACCAGAAGTGCCTTGTGGTATTGTACAAGGGCACAGTGTCAAGGGGGAGCTAGACAGGCGGACAGATAATTTTGAGTGATGTGTGTATGGCGCAGAAGTTTTTGAGTTTGCACGTCATGCCATTAGTTGGTAGATTTTCATGTAGGGCACGGCTAGAGCACGGCGTGTCATGTGCGCTGTGCTGTGGTCTGCATCTGCGTGTGCCTGTTGCCTCGGCTGAAGTTGTGCTCTCGTCGTCATGTGCTCGCTGAGTGTTTGTCTGCGCCTGCGTGCGCTGAATGTGGTGGATGCTATCTTGTCTCAAGATCTTTGCTTTCTACTAGTAATAAAGCAGGGCCTTGATGGGTCTCCAATGAGAGAGCGAACACTTGCCCTAACCCGATAGGCCTTCGGTTTCGTTGTCACATAAAGTGCCATTGTGGCAAAAACAATGTGGAAGAAACGATTGCGCAGTTGACAACAATGTAAGTTTCTAGTGCATCCTCATCTTTTTAAACTCTATGTTGTGTGTTTTAGCTGTATTTTTTCACGTGCTTCAACGATTACATCAAACTGATTAACATCAGAGGCACTCTTAAGGCCCTCCTGAGCACACCAATGAGCAGCCTTATTGGCCTCTCTTCTCATGTAGCTGATGCGCAAACCCTGAAAATTTTGGAGATATGATTTGATTTCGCTAATTACTGGACTCCCCATCGACCAGCATTTTGTGGCCATCCATTCCTCCGTGACAGTTTTGGCAATCCGTTTCGACGGCAACCTGCGTCCAGCCCTTCTCCATAGCTAGACGCACAACTTCTCTCACTCCTAGGAGTTCAACAACATACGGGTCAATCACCCCCCTTAGCTTGCGACTTCTGGCGAGCACGAGACCTCCCTGATCTCTTGCCACAAGTCCAATGGCTGAAGTTCCCCATTCACATCAACAGCAGCATCTGTGTTCACCTTTACCCAGCCGGTCTCTGGTGGTATCCAGTCCACATTCTTCCTCTGCTGCCCTGCAGACGAAGTGGCCGGAATATACAAAGCATGAATGAGTTCTTGTACTAGAACCATCGACCTACCAGGCTGGTACTTAACCTCCTCATGGGTATACTTATTCCTGCTAGACCATATTGCCCACATAACTGAGATAATGGTGGCGGCTTGGTCCTTGCAGACAAACCCCGGGTCTAGCAAATCCTGTGACCAAGTAGCAGGATGTAGCCGGGGTAGTTTGAAGTCGAAAAAATTCTTAGCTTCCCTCCAAAACAGTTTTGCATGATCGCACATCACCAGAGCGTGGTGCATGAAGTGTTCAATGATGCTATTTTTAACATCAATTTTGTACCTGTTTTTTTCCAACCGCACTACTTTTTTTTTTGCGGGTGACCGCACTGCTTTTTCAACTGTATAGCTTTTCTCATGCATTCTTTCATGGAATTTTAAATTTTTACTGTGGTGTTTATACTAGTTAAGAAAGTAACATTTATTGCTGAGTCGCGTCCAAACACAAACGATGCACCCGCACAAAAAAAAAACCACAAACGAGGCAAACGTAGCCAGTTAAGCTGGAAGCATGGAAGATAGCACTTCTGCATTAATCATGCACGAGGAACACAACGACGCTAGCAATATTATTCAGCTCGGCGGGTCAAACGCAGCCGCCTGCCGGCCGGCCGGCCGGCTAGCCGACGACGGGGGTCCTGACGACCAGGCCCTGTGACTCCTTCGCGTCGAAGAAGACGCGGACGCGCTTGGCGTTGAAACCCTTGGGCACCTTGACGCCGTCCGGGAGGACCTCGATGGCGACGTCGGACCTGTCGTGGTTGATCTTCATCACCGCCGGCGTCGCCGGGATGCCCACCACCTCCGGCCACGACGTCCTCGTGGGGTCAGCGCCGGCCATTTCAGCAAAAGGATCGATCGGATGGTCAGTGAAAGAAGTGCTCTGCCTTGGAGATAGCAGATTCTTGTGGTTCTGGGCTTCTGATGAGTGTAGGATTTATATGGCGTTGGTAGTTGCTTATATACGAATGCAGCCCTTGCCGGGACACCTCGGATTTGTCACCCCTGGCTGCTCAGCTGCTTGTTTGGTTCTGTAGAGTACGTCGATTTTGCACATCCGTCGAATAGACCATAGGAATACGGCAAATGATACGCCCTGCCGGCGAAGTTCTCTATCTGACCCAGTCATTTCAGGCGACAAGTTCTCCTCGGGCTTTTTGATAACGGACTGGTAGCCCATTCTTATTTCCTTGTGGGCCTTCGCATAAATAAACTGACAGGAAATAGTGCAGCCTTTTCTGGCCCATTACTTCATTAATTATCGAGGCACAATGGAATGCTTTTTTTTTTCCTTACAAATTTATATTATGCCTAAAAAATGGGTTTTTCTTTATCTTTTTCGATCTTTTGTTTTTCCAGAGTGGCTTTTACGCATTCTTCTTTTTACGGGGGGTTTTAAAAGAGAGACCTGGTTTTTATGCACTCTTCTAGATAGCTCTCTGCATGCGCCAAGTGCCTTGCCGTCTTTTATGCAGACCTATTCACTGCGACAATGCACTCGCCACTGAGATCAACCGAGGTTCAGTGACGTCCATTACGCCTCAACAAATGGGAACCACAAAAAGTCTATTCTCGCACAATTACGACCCAATTCTTGACCTCACTCTTGATGTTTGCGAAGATGATGGTCAACATCGTGGACTTGTTGTGGAAGATTCCTCTCATTTTCAGGTTCCCATGCAACCGGCTAAAATTATTTCCCATGCAACGAGCGTGAGGTAAAGACCGTTCACTACTAAGGAAAACCTAGTAGTGGCGCGAGATTAATGTTATCAGTAGCGCGGGTGGCCGCGCTACTACTATAGTGCTACAGCTAAATGGTAGTAGTAGTGCGGTCTAACTCAGTGCTACTACTAAGAGCATCTCCAACAGCCGCGCTAAGCGCCGCGTGCAAAAAACCTGTTTGCCGCGCGCGCTTCGGCTGATTTAGCGCGGCCGCGAGCGCTGGCTCCAGCAGCCGCGCTATAATGCAGCGCGCGCGCGTCGCTCCAGCAGCGCGCAAAAAATACAGCGCGCGCGCAAAAATACGCCATGCAAGCTTCTTTCCCCTCGCCTTTGTGCCGCCGGAGCCGTCCGTCGCCTTGTTTTTCTTCGCCGAAATTTTGCCCTTCTTCGGCCGCGCCGCATTGGGGAGCTTCGACGGTGCGGCGGCGGCGCGATGCCACCCGTCGTCGTGGTCATCCGCGGCGGCAAGAAGAGGCTGCGCGCGAGGCCGGCGCTCAGCGGAGCTCT
>NC_041393.1:87566543-87606996 GCF_002162155.2 Triticum dicoccoides | reverse complement strand
GGGGGTCGCGGCTGTACAGCGGGGTGAGCGGGGTGCCGGTGTGCGCGTCCATGGGTGGCAGGGCACCGACGCCGGCGCGCGCGGGGCGTAGGAGGAGGAGAGGAGAGAGTGCGGCGCGAGCGGTCGAGTGTGTCGCGCGCTGTAGCAGGCGCCCGAAATACACCGCGCGGGATGGCGTTTCCGACAGCGCGCCCAACTCGTTATAGCGCGCGCGCCGTTTTTGCGCGCCCACTGAAGCGACCCGCCGCGTTGCGCGCGCGCTAAAACCGACTAATTTGCAGCACAGCGCTAGTTTAGCGCGGCTGTTGGAGATGCTTTAAGACTAGCCACAATGGTTAGTAATATAGACTATCTCTATAGTGGGGAGTAATATATGTGTGGTAACATGCAACACTTTATTTATTAGGCTATAGACACATCTTGCCTTGATATGTGTGATGTTACTCATACTACTAGTAACTAGCTATGTTATCACGCTCCTCTCTTTCTTCATTTATTGTTTGTCACATCGTCTACTTTATCTAGATATGTGTGATGTTACTAACTATGTTACTCCCACTGTGAGTAGTCTAATAACTATATCAGTAGCGCTATTCAGTCACGCGCTCCTATTAAGTAGTTGTAAAGTTTTTTCTGTCCCTGCGTTGCTGTTGTATCTTTCAACATTTGTTTTTGCTTCCTATTGATGTAGAACATCATCCGTTTCAATAAACTGCAATTTCACATATACCACAATACCAGATACTCATATATAGTCATACAGTGGTCATACAATATCACAAAGCATTATAAGTACTCATATATAGTCAACATGCATCCTCACACACATATAGCATATATGATAAGAAGTACTAGGTAGTCATACAACCACACATATATAGCAGTTCTACTAGGTAGTCATTCAGCCACACACATATGTAGTTTTAGATGATATCGACAACGGTCATCGTTCTCAAGCTTTGGTGGTGGGTGTTCCTGATAATAATTAGGATGACGTGTCCAACACGAAGATTCTTGCCAACGAGGAAGCTCTTTCACCCAACCGAGCTTAAGTGTGTGCGACCGTCCGTGTCCATGCCGTACGCTCAGGTGATGACGGAGCCCCTTGCGGTAAGGCGTATTCTAGCCGAGCCTTCTTTATTAGGCTTGATACCACAACTCACAGATAGGCTCTTTAGCAATTTCTGAATAAGAAAAACATATCAATTAATAAGTAGCCTCGCACATACTCTTGCAAATATATTTCTACTAAGTATAGATTTTTACACTATCAAAAGACACAGTACTACATTTCTACTAAGCATGAATTCTACTAATAAGTATGGATTATCTACACTATTAATAGTTTCTTGGATTCTACACTAATAAGCATGTCATCGAACTCTACACTAAAGCACATCATCGGCTAGATTCCACACAACATATCATTGGACTCTACTCTAAGCATATCATCGGATTCACTAAGCATATAACCGGATAATTTGCATTTGTAAGTAGGAAGGGGCAATTTGGTGCCGGTGCATAGTTGCACTCGAAATCCTGGGCGTTCACTGGTGCATTGGGATGCTGGAAAGCAGTCCTGACTCGGCAGTGTTTGCCCGTGGAAAAAGATGATACGGCAGGGATACCGGGGGAACAATGTGGTACGGTTGGCCATTTTTGTACTGCGGTTCATCGTTTTGAATTGATTCCGTTGCGCGCCGTGACTGCTAGTTCCTGAGCCTTGGTACAATATGTTTTGGATATTCCTGAGCCGTTAGACTCAGATAGTGGCTTGTGGGGTCGGACATGAAAAAATGTCTGAGAACGACGGTGGTTCTCGAGCGGAGCAGTTCAGTCCAACCAGGTGTTTGTTGACTCTGGCGAGCGTGGATGAAGGCCAAAGGGATGGTCCGCTGGAGTTTCTGCTGGATTCGGAGGACAAGTGAGATTTTGCCTGCCAGTGTTGTACTACAGCTAATCCATGCGTGAACTCGACCCTCGGTTGACTGATGTTGTTTTTCGCCGGCGACAGTCCCCGTTCTGCCCGCAGGTTCCAGGTGCAGGAGGAATTTTGTGGACAGCCTGAACCACCAGGAACTGGTGGCATTGATGTTGCTGCCGTCGAGAGATGTGGAAAGGCCGGTGCCAGACGAATCTAATGGTGCATCTGGATGAGTTAAACTAGTTGGTGAGCGCAGCCCTCCAAGGAGCAAAGAGGAAGTGCGGGACAGAAGAATGCCTCGCCGACACAGTCGATTCAGTCAACAGGGAAAGTTGATCCTGAGGCGCCAGGATGGATGAAGAGGTAATCTGCTCCGCTCTAGTTACATCTGAATTAGGATGTGTTCTTATTAACAAGTTTCTGGGGATGAATGTGTCCCCAAATTGGTATTGCATTGTTTTTTATTGCGAAATGGGAGGAATTTGATATTTAGTACATAGTCGGTTTGTTGATAATGCGATCGGTGTCCTTTTTGAACGATTTGTTGTATAAATACGGTGGTATATTCTTTTAGGCCGATACTGGGCAGTACACCACCGAACAGAACTCCCTATGCTTTGAGGATGAGCGCTATGGATCAGTCAATCTGAAAGTTTGCTGAGGAACTGATGATACGTCTCCGTCATATCTATAATTTTTGATTGTACCATGCCAATATTATTCAACTTTCATATACTTTTGGCAACTTTTTATACTATTTTTGGGACTAACATATTGATCCAGTGCCTAGTGCTAGTTCCTGTTTGTTGCATGTCTTTTGTTTCGCAGAAAACCCATATCAAATGGAGTCCAAACGGAATAAAAACGGACGGAGATTTTTTTTTGGAATATATGTGAATTTTGGGAAGTGGAATCAACGCGAGACGATGCTCGAGGGGCCCACGAGGCAGGGGGGCGCACCCCTGACCCTCATGGCCACCCCGTAAGGCGGTCGGTGCCCTTCTTTCGCTGCAAGAAAGCCAATATCCGGATAGAAATCGTGTTTAAAGGGCAACCCAACCGAAGTTACGGATCTCGTGGAATATAAAAAACGGTGAAAGGGCAGAACCAGGAACACAGAAACAGAGAGAGATAGAGAGACAGATCCAATCTCGGAGGGGCTCTCGCCCCCCCACGCCATGGAGATAATGGACCAGAGGGGAAACCCTTCTCCCATCTAGGGAGAAGGTCAAGGAAGAAGAAGAATAAGGGGGGCTCTCTCCCCCTCGCTTCCGGTGGCGTCGGAACGCTGTCGGGGGCCATCATCATCACCGCGATTTACACCAACACCTCCGTCATCTTCACAAACATCTGCATCACCTTCCCCCTCTATATTTAGCAGTCCACTATCCCTCAAACCACTGTACCCTCTACTTGAACATGGTGCTTTATGCTTCATATTATTATCCAATGATGTGTTGCCATCCTATGATGTCTGAGTAGATTTTCATTGTCCTATCGGTAATTGGTGAATTGCTATGATTGGTTTAATTTTCTTGTGATTATATTGTTGTCCTATTGTGCCCTCCGTGTCACGCAAGCGTGAGGGATTCCCGTTGTAGGGTGTTGCAATACGTTCATGATTCGCTTATAGTGGGTTGCTTGAGTGACAGAAGCATAAACCCGAGTAAGGGGGTTGTGGCATATGGGATAAAGGGGACTTGATGCTTTGATGCTATGGTTGGGTTTTACCTTAATGATCTTTAGTAGTTGTGGATGCTTGCTAGAGTTCCAATCATAAGTGCATATGATCCAAGAAGAGAAAGTATGTTAGCTTATGCCTCTCCCACATAAAACTTGTTATCGGTCTAGTAAAGTAGTCAATTGCTTAGGGACAAATTTCACAACTCCTACCACCACTTTTCCACACTCGCTATAGTTACTTTATTGCTTCTTTATCTAAATAGCCCCTAGTTTATATTTACATGCACTTTATTATCTTGCAAACCTAGCCAACAACACCTACAAAGTACTTATAGTTTCATATTTGTTCTAGGTAAAGCGAACGTCAAGCGTGCGTAGAGTTGTATCGGTGGTCGATAGAACTTGAGGGAATATTTGTTCTACCTTTAGCTCCTCATTGGGTTCGATACTCTTACTTATCGAAAGAGGCTACAATTGATCCCCTATACTTGTGGGTTATCAAGACCTTTTTCTGGCGCCATTGCCGGGGAGTCATAGCGTGGGGTGAATATTCTCGTGTGTGCTTGTTTGCTTTTGAAGGAAATATGCCCTAGAGGCAATAATAAAGTTATTATTTATTTCCTTATAATCATGATAAATGTTTATTATTCATGCTAGAATTGTATTTTCCGGAAACATAATACATGTGTGAATACATAGACAAACAGAGTGTCACTAGTATGCCTCTACTTGACTAGCTCGTTAATCAAAGATGGTTATGTTTCCTAACCATGAACAATGAGTTGTTATTTGATTAACGAGGTCACATCATTAGTAGAATGATCTGATTGACATGACCCATTCCATTAGCTTAGCACCTGATCGTTTAGTATGTTGCTATTGCTTTCTTCATGACTTATACATGTTCCTACGACTATGAGATTATGCAACTCCCGTTTACCGGAGGAACACTTTGGGTACTACCAAACGTCACAAAGTAAATGGGTGATTATAAAGGAGTACTACAGGTGTCTCCAATGGTCGATGTTGGGTTGGCGTATTTCGAGATTAGGATTTGTCACTCCGATTGTCGGAGAGGTATCTCTGGGCCCTCTCGGTAATACACATCACATAAGCCTTGCAAGCATTACAACTAATATGTTAGTTGTGAGATGATGTATTATGGAACGAGTAAAGAGACTTGCCGTTAACGAGATTGAACTAGGTATTGGATACCGACGATCGAATCTCGGGCAAGTAACATACCGATGACAAAGGGAACAACGTATGTTGTTATGCGGTCTGACCGATAAAGATCTTCGTAGAATATGTAGGAGCCAATATGGGCATCCAGGTCCCGCTATTGTTTATTGACCAGAGACATGTCTCGGTCATGTCTACATTGTTCTCGAACCCGTAGGGTCCGCACGCTTAAGGTTACGATGACAGTTATATTATGAGTTTATGCATTTTGATGTACCGAAGGTTGTTCGGAGTCCCGGATGTGATCACGGACATGACGAGGAGTCTCGAAATGGTCGAGACGTAAAGATTGATATATTGGAAGCCTATGTTTGGACATCGGAAGTGTTCCGGGTGAAATCGGGATTTTACCGGGTTACCGGGAGGTTACCGGAACCCCCCGGGAGCCATATGGGCCATCATGGGCCTTAGTGGAAAGGAGAAAGGGGCAGCCCAAGGTGGCTGCGCCTCTTCCCCCTCCCCTAGTCCTATTAGGACTAGGAGAAGGTGGCCGGCCCCCCTCTCTCCCTTCCCCTCCGAGGAATCCTAGTTGGACTAAGATTGGGGGGAGGAATCCTACTCCCAGAGGGAGTAGGACTCTCCTGCGCCTCCCTCTTTGGCCGGCCAGCCTCCCCTCCTCTCCTCCTTTATATACGGAGGCAGGGGCACCTCTAAACACACAAGTTGACACAAGTTGATCCACGTGATCGATTCCTTAGCCGTGTGCGGTGCCCCCTGCCACCATATTCCTCGATAATACTGTAGCGGAGTTTAGGCGAAGCCCTGCTGCTGTAGTTCATCAAGATCGTCACCACGCCGTCGTGCTGACGAAACTCTTCCCCGACACTTTGCTGGATCGGAGTCCGGGGATCGTCATCGAGCTGAACGTGTGCTCGAACTCGGAGGTGCCGTAGTTTCGGTGCTTGATCGGTTGGATCGTGAAGACGTACGACTACTTCCTCTACGTCGTGTCATTGCTTCCGCAGTCGGTCTGCGTTGGGTACGTAGACAACACTCTCCTCTCGTTGCTATGCATCACATGATCCTGTGTGCGCGTAGGAAATTTTTTGAAATTACTACGAAATCCAACAGTGGCATCCGAGCCTAGGTTAATGATGTTGATGTTATTTGCACGAGTAGAACACAAGTGAGTTGTGGACGATACAAGTCATACTGCCTACCAGCATGTCATATTTTGGTTCAGCGGTATTGTTGGACGAGACGACCCGGACCAACCTTACGCGTACGCTTACGCGAGACCGGTTCCCTCGACGTGCTTTGCACAGAGATGGCTTGCGGGCGACTGCCTCTCCAACTTTAGTTGAACCAAGTATGGCTACGCCCGGTCCTTGCGAAGGTTAAAACGGAGTCTATTTGACAAACTATCGTTGTGGTTTTGATGCGTAGGTGAGATTGGTTCTTACTTAAGCCCGTAGCAGCCACGTAAAACATGCAACAACAAAGTAGAGGACGTCTAACTTGTTTTTGCAGGGCATGTTGTGATGTGATATGGTCAAGGCATGATGCTGAATTTTATTGTATGAGATGATCATGTTTTGTAACCAAGTTATCGGCAACTGGCAGGAGCCATATGGTTGTCGCTTTATTGTATGCAATGCAATCGCGATGTAATGCTCTACTTTATTACTAAACGGTAGTGATAGTCGTGGAAGCATAAGATTGGCGAGACGACAACGATGCTACGATGGAGATCAAGGTGTCGCGCCGGTGACGATGGTGATCATGACGGTGCTTCGGAGATGGAGATCACAAGCACAAGATAATGATGGCCATATCATATCACTTATATTGATTGCATGTGATGTTTATCTTTTTATGCATCTTATCTTGCTTTGATTGACGGTAGCATTATAAGATGATCTCTCACTAAATTATCAAGAAGTGTTCTCCCTGAGTATGCACCGTTGCAAAAGTTCTTCGTGCTGAGACACCACGTGATGATCGGGTGTGATAGGCTCTACGTTCAAATACAACGGGTGCAAAACAGTTGCGCACGCAGAATACTCAGGTTAAACTTGACGAGCCTAGCATATGCAGATATGGCCTCGGAACACGGAGACCGAAAGGTCGAGCGTGAATCATATAGTAGATATGATCAATATAATGATGTTCACCGATGAAACTACTCCATCTCACGTGATGATCGGACATGGTTTAGTTGATTTGGATCACGTGATCACTTAGAGGATTAGAGGGATGTCTATCTAAGTGGGAGTTCTTTAATAATATGATTAATTGAACTTAAAATTTATCATGAACTTAGTCCCTGATAGTATCTTGCTTGTTTATGTTGATTGTAGATAGATGGCTCGTGCTGTTGTTCCATTAAATTTTAATGCGTTCCTTGAGAAAGCAAAGTTGAAAGATGATGGTAGCAATTACACGGACTGGGTCCGTAACTTGAGGATTATCCTCGTTGCTGCACAGAAGAATTACGTCCTGGAAGCACCGCTGGGTGCCAGGCCTGCTGCTGGAGCAACGCCAGATGTTATGAACGTCTGGCAGAGCAAAGCTGATGACTACTCGATAGTTCAGTGTGCCATGCTTTACGGCTTAGAATCGGGACTTCAACGACGTTTTGAACGTCATGGAGCATATGAGATGTTCCAGGAGTTGAAGTTAATATTTCAAGCAAATGCCCGGATTGAGAGATATGAAGTCTCCAATAAGTTCTATAGCTGCAAGATGGAAGAGAACAGTTCTGTCAGTGAGCATATACTCAAAATGTCTGGGTATAATAATCACTTGATTCAATTGGGAGTTAATCTTCCAGATGATTGCGTCATTGACAGAATTCTCCAATCACTGCCAACAAGCTACAAGAGCTTCGTGATGAACTATAATATGCAAGGGATGAACAAGACTATTCCCGAGCTCTTCGCAATGCTAAAAGCTGCGGAGGTAGAAATCAAGAAGGAGCATCAAGTGTTGATGGTTAACAAGACCACTAGTTTCAAGAAAAAGGGCAAAGGGAAGAAAAAGGGGAACTTCAAAAAGAACGGCAAGCAAGTTGCTGCTCAAGAGAAGAAACCCAAGTCTAGACCTAAGCTTGAAACTGAGTGCTTCTACTGCAAGCAGACTGGTCACTGGAAGCGGAACTGCCCCAAGTATTTGGCGGATAAGAAGGATGGCAAGGTGAACAAAGGTATATGTGATATACATGTTATTGATGTGTACCTTACCAATGCTCGCAGTAGCACCTGGGTATTTGATACTGGTTCTGTTGCTAATATTTGCAACTCGAAACAGGGACTACAGAATAAGCGGGCACTGGCAAAGGACGAGGTGACGATGCGCGTGGGAAACGGTTCCAAAGTCGATGTGATCGCGGTCGGCACGCTACCTCTACATCTACCTTCGGGATTAATATTAGACCTAAATAATTGTTATTTGGTGCCAGCGTTGAGCATGAACATTATATCTGGATCTTGTTTAATGCGAGACGGTTATTCATTTAAATCAGAGAATAATGGTTGTTCTATTTATATGAGTAATATCTTTTATGGTCATGCGCCCTTGAAGAGTGGTCTATTCTTACTAAATCTCGATAGTAGTAATACACATATTCATAATGTTGAAACCAAAAGATACAGAGTTGATAATGAAAGTGCAACTTATTTGTGGCACTGTCGTTTAGGTCATATCGGTGTAAAACGCATGAAGAAACTCCATACTAATGGACTTTTGGAACCACTTGATTATGAATCACTTGGTACTTGCGAACCGTGCCTCATGGGCAAGATGACTAAAACACCGTTCTCCGGTACTATGGAGAGAGCAACAGATTTGTTGGAAATCATACATACCGATGTATGTGGTCCGATGAATATTGAGGCTCGTGGCGGATATCGTTATTTTCTCACCTTCACAGATGATTTGAGCAGATATGGATATATCTACTTAATGAAGCATAAGTCTGAAACATTTTAAAAGTTCAAAGAATTTCAGAGTGAAGTTGAAAATCATCGTAACAAGAAAATAAAGTTTCTACGATCTGATCGTGGAGGAGAATATTTGAGTTACGAGTTTGGTGTACATTTGAAAAACTGTGGAATAGTTTCGCAACTCACGCCCCCCGGAACACCACAGCGTAATGGTGTGTCCGAACGTCGTAATCGTACTTTACTAGATATGGTGCGATCTATGATGTCTCTTACAGATTTACCGCTATCATTTTGGGGATATGCTTTAGAGACGGCCGCATTCACGTTAAATAGGGCACCATCAAAATCCGTTGAGACGACGCCTTATGAACTATGGTTTGGCAAGAAACCAAAGTTGTCGTTTCTTAAAGTTTGGGGCTGCGATGCTTATGTGAAAAAGCTTCAACCTGATAAGCTCGAACCCAAATCGGAGAAATGTGTATTCATAGGATACCCAAAGGAAACTGTTGGGTACACCTTCTATCACTGATCCGAAGGCAAAACATTTGTTGCTAAGAATGGATCATTTCTAGAGAAGGAGTTTCTCTCGAAAGAAGTGAGTGGGAGGAAAGTAGAACTTGACGAGGTAACTGTACCTGCTCCCTTACTGGAAAGTAGTTCATCACAGAAAACTGTTTCAGTGACACCTACACCAGTTAGTGAGGAAGCCAATGATAATGATCATGAAACTTCAGATCAAGATACTACTGAACTTCGTAGATCAACCAGAGTAAGATCCGCACCAGAGTGGTACGGTAATCCTGTTCTGGAGGTCATGCTACTAGATCATGATGAACCTACAAACTATGAAGAAGCGATGGTGAGCCCAGATTCCGCAAAGTGGCTAGAAGCCATGAAATCTGAGATGGGATCCATGTATGAGAACAAATTATGGACTTTGGTTGACTTGCCCGATGATCGGCAAGCGATTGAGAATAAATGGATCTTTAAGAAGAAGACTGACGCTGATGGTAATGTTACTGTCTACAAAGCTCGACTTGTCGCAAAAGGTTTTCGGCAAGTTCAAGGAATTGACTACGATGAGACCTTCTCACCCGTAGCGATGCTTAAGTCCGTCCGAATCATGTTAGCAATTGCCGCATTTTATGATTATGAAATTTGGCAAATGGATGTCAAAACTGCATTCCTGAATGGATTCCTGGAAGAAGAGTTGTATATGATGCAACCAGAAGGTTTTGTCGATCCAAAGGGAGCTAACAAAGTGTGCAAGCTCCAGCGATCCATTTATGGACTGGTGCAAGCCTCTCGGAGTTGGAATAAACATTTTGATAGTGTGATCAAAGCATTTGGTTGTATACAGACTTTCGGAGAAGCCTGTATTTACAAGAAAGTGAGTGGGAGCTCTGTAGCATTTCTGATATTATATGTGGATGACATATTACTGATTGGAAATGATATAGAATTTCTGGATAGCATAAAGGGATACTTGAATAAAAGTTTTTCAATGAAAGACCTCGGTGAAGCTGCTTACATATTAGGCATTAAGATCTATAGAGACAGATCAAGACGCTTAATTGGACTTTCACAAAGCACATACCTTGACAAAATTTTGAAGAAATTCAAAATGGATCAAGCAAAGAAAGGGTTCTTGCCTGTGTTACAAGGTGTGAAATTGAGTAAGACTCAATGCCCGACCACTGCAGAAGATAGAGAGAATATGAAAGATGTTCCCTATGCATCAGCCATAGGCTCTATCATGTATGCAATGCTGTGTACCAGACCTGATGTGTGCCTTGCTATAAGTTTAGCAGGGAGGTACCAAAGTAATCCAGGAATGGATCACTGGACAGCGGTCAAGAACATCCTGAAATACCTAAAAAGGACTAAGGATATGTTTCTCGTATATGGAAGTGACAAAGAGCTCATCGTAAAAGGTTACGTTGATGCAAGCTTTGACACTGATCCGGACGATTCTAAATCGCAAACCGGATACGTGTTTACATTAAACGGTGGAGCTGTCAGTTGGTGCAGTTCTAAACAAAGCGTCGTAGCGGGATCTACATGTGAAGCGGAATACATAGCTGCTTCGGAAGCAGCAAATGAAGGAGTCTGGATGAAGGAGTTCATATCCGATCTAGGTGTCATACCTAGTGCATCGGGTCCAATGAAAAACTTTTGTGACAATACTGGTGCAATTGCCTTGGCAAAGGAATCCAGATTTCACAAAAGGACCAAACACATCAAGAGACGCTTCAACTCCATCCGGGATCTAGTCCAGGTGGGAGACATAGAGATTTGCAAGATACATACGGATCTGAATGTTGCAGACCCGTTGACTAAGCCTCTTCCACGAGCAAAACATGATCAGCACCAAAGCTCCATGGGTGTTAGATTCATTATAGTGTAATCTAGATTATTGACTCTAGTGCAAGTGGGAGACTGAAGGAAATATGCCCTAGAGGCAATAATAAAGTTATTATTTATTTCCTTATAATCATGATAAATGTTTATTATTCATGCTAGAATTGTATTTTCCGGAAACATAATACATGTGTGAATACATAGACAAACAGAGTGTCACTAGTATGCCTCTACTTGACTAGCTCGTTAATCAAAGATGATTATGTTTCCTAACCATGAACAATGAGTTGTTATTTGATTAACGAGGTCACATCATTAGTAGAATGATCTGATTGACATGACCCATTCCATTAGCTTAGCACCTGATCGTTTAGTATGTTGCTATTGCTTTCTTCATGACTTATACATGTTCCTACGACTATGAGATTATGCAACTCCCGTTTACCGGAGGAACACTTTGGGTACTACCAAACGTCACAACGTAAATGGGTGATTATAAAGGAGTACTACAGGTGTCTCCAATGGTCGATGTTGGGTTGGCGTATTTCGAGATTAGGATTTGTCACTCCGATTGTCGGAGAGGTATCTCTGGGCCCTCTCGGTAATACACATCACATAAGCCTTGCAAGCATTACAACTAATATGTTAGAGATGATGTATTACGGAACGAGTAAAGAGACTTGCCGTTAACGAGATTGAACTAGGTATTGGATACCGACGATCGAATCTCGGGCAAGTAACATACCGATGACAAAGGGAACAACGTATGTTGTTATGCGGTCTGACCGATAAAGATCTTCGTAGAATATGTAGGAGCCAATATGGGCATCCAGGTCCCGCTATTGGTTATTGACCAGAGACATGTCTCGGTCATGTCTACATTGTTCTCGAACCCGTAGGGTCCGCACGCTTAAGGTTACGATGACAGTTATATTATGAGTTTATGCATTTTGATGTACCGAAGGTTGTTCGGAGTCCCGGATGTGATCACGGACATGACGAGGAGTCTCGAAATGGTCGAGACGTAAAGATTGATATATTGGAAGCCTATGTTTGGACATCGGAAGTGTTCCGGGTGAAATCGGGATTTTACCGGGTTACCGGGAGGTTACCGGAACCCCCCGGGAGCCATATGGGCCATCATGGGCCTTAGTGGAAAGGAGAAAGGGGCAGCCCAAGGTAGCTGCGCCTCTTTCCCCTCCCCTAGTCCTATTAGGACTAGGAGAAGGTGGCCGGCCCCCCTCTCTCCCTTCCCCTCCGAGGAATCCTAGTTGGACTAGGATTGGGGGGAGGAATCCTACTCCCAGAGGGAGTAGGACTCTCCTGCGCCTCCCTCTTTGGCCGGCCAGCCTCCCCTCCTCTCCTCCTTTATATACGGAGGCAGGGGCACCTCTAAACACACAAGTTGACACAAGTTGATCCAGGTGATCGATTCCTTAGCCGTGTGCGGTGCCCCCTGCCACCATATTCCTCGATAATACTGTAGCGGAGTTTAGGCGAAGCCCTGCTGCTGTAGTTCATCAAGATCGTCACCACGCCGTCGTGCTGACGAAACTCTTCCCCGACACTTTGCTGGATCGGAGTCCGGGGATCGTCATCGAGCTGAACGTGTGCTCGAACTCGGAGGTGCCGTAGTTTCGGTGCTTGATCGGTTGGATCGTGAAGACGTACGACTACTTCCTCTACGTCGTGTCATTGCTTCCGCAGTCGGTCTGCGTTGGGTACGTAGACAACACTCTCCTCTCATTGCTATGCATCACATGATCCTGTGTGCGCGTAGGAAAATTTTTGAAATTACTACGAAATCCAACAGCTTTATCATTAAGTAATTTTTATTTGATGTTCTTAGTTGTTCTCTATCTTTAGTTAGGGATATGGAACACGAAATACCAAAAAAAAGGTGTACTTTCTACTCATAGAGATGGGGAACCTCCCAAAACCCTCGATGCTCATTATGTGAAAAATATTATGTACTACTTGGATAATCCTGAGAAAAACCCATTCAATTATGTTATGGGAGACACATTGGATCAACGTGGATACTTTAGGGATTATCGCTTGACACAAAAAGGGAAACTATTATGCGATCAAATTCATATGTTGCATTGGTATGCTCGTCAACTATGCTTGAGATATGATTATACTTGTTGCTCTAGGATGAAGGCTCCACACCTTTCCTTTTCATGCAAATGTAATGATAATAGAACCATGTCTTCTTATGCTAATGGTATATATGATTACTATGATATGGAACAAATAGAAGAATTCGTTGCTTTTATGGGCGCTTATGAAATTGAATCTTTGTTTAAAACGTGTGTAAATCTTGATGATGCTGTTTACAGATCTGAATTTTTTTCTATACTTAAATATTGCTATGAGAATTATGAATTCAATTCCGATATTGATGCATTTATTGAGGAAGTCTCCGCTGTACAAGAAGAGACTAATATTTTGCAGGAGTCTACGGAAGAAGGAATTGATGAAACTGTGAGCTCATTGGATGAAAAAGATGATGAGGAGAGTGAAGAACAAAAGGAGGAAGAGAGGATTAGCTACCCGTGCCCACCTTCTAATGAGAGTAACTCTTCAACTCATACGTTGTTTAATTCCCTTCGTGTATTGCGAAGGATGATTGCTATGATGATTGTTATGATCCCGCTGATTCTCTTGAAATACCCCTTTTTGATGATGCTTGCTATGCTTGTGGACAATATGCCAATATGAATAATGCTTATGGAGATGAACTTGCTATAGTTCCTTATGTTAAACATGAAATTGTTGCTATTTCACCCACACATGATAGTCCTATTATCTTTTTGAATTCTCCAAACTACACTATATCGGAGAAGTTTGTGCTTATTAAGGATTATATTGATGGGTTGCATTTACTACTACACATGATGATTTTGACAGATATAATATGCATGTGCTTTCTGCTCCTACTTTCAATTATTATGATAGAGGAACTATATCTCCGCCTCTTTATGTTTCCAATATGATAAAATTGAAAGAAACTGTTTATACTATGCATTGGCCTTTACTTTTGTGCATGAATTGTTCTTTTATGACATGTCGATGCATAGGAAGAGAGTTAGACTTCGTTATTGCTTGATATGTGTTACTTTGTGCTCACTACTAAATTACAAATCATTGTTAATTAAAATTGGCTTTGATATACCTTGGGATCCGAGTGGATCCATTACTTGAGCACTATATGCTAGCTTAATGGCTTTAAAGAAAGCGCTGCCAGGGAGACAACCCAGAAATTTTAGAGAGTCATATATTTCTGTTGAGTTCTTTTATATAGTTTAAAAACAAAAAAATAAAGAGGGGAACCCAAAACTTTTCAAAAAGGAAAGTGAAAGTGAGAAAGACAAGCATTGTTGAAGTGGGAGAGCTCCTTGAACTTTCTTCATGCTCACGGAAACTTTGTGAATCTTAATTACGGAAACTTTCCATAAAAAATAATTATCCCCTTGTACAATTCCATTGTATTATAAAAATAATGTGCTAAGGTTTGCCTTTAGGATGTTTACAATGCTTGTTGGTTTGTGCGGTGCAGGACAGAAACTTTGGCTATAGTGCGCGATTTTACATTTTTTACTGGAACGTCAAACGGTTCTGATTCTTTTTGAACTGCCTCTATATACAAATTTTTTATTTTTCCTAATTTGGGAAGAATTTTTGGGGTACCATAAGTATGTTGAATGTTCAGATTGCTACAGACTGTTCTGTTTTTGACAGATTCTGTTTTTGATGCATAGTTTGCTTGTTTTGATGAAACTATCAATTTCTATCAGTGGATTAAGCCATGGAAAAGTTATATTACAGTAGACACATTGCAAAAATAAAATATGAATTGGTTTGCAACAGTACTTAGAGTAGTGATTTACTTTATTATACTAATGGATCTTACCGAGTTTTCTGTTGAAGTTTTGTGTGGATGAAGTGTTTGATCGAGAAGGTCTTGATATGAGGAAAGGGAGGAGAGGCAAGAGTTCAATCTTGGGGATGCCCAAGGCACCCCAAGTAAATATTCAAGAAGACTCAAGCATCTAAGCTTGGGGATTCCCCGGAAAGCATCCCCTCTTTCTTCAACAAGTATCGGTATGTTTTCGGATTCGTTTTGTTCATGCGATATGCGCAAATCTTGGAGCGCCTTTTGCATTTAGTTTTCATTTTTCTTTTATGCACCATGCTGGTATGAGATAGTCCATGGTTGATTTATAGAATTCTCATTGCACTTCACTTATTTTTTTTAGTATGGCTTTATAGAATGCTTCATGTTCTTCACTTATATCATTTGAAGTTTGGATTGCCTGTTTTTCTTCACATAGAAACCGCCATTTGTAGAATGCTCTTTTGCTTCACTTATATTTGTTAGAGCATGGGCATATTTTTTGTAGAAAGAATTAAACTCTCTTGCTTCACTTATATCTATTTAGAGAGATGACAGGAATTGGTCATTCACATGGTTAGTCATAAAATCCTACATAAAACTTGTAGATCACTGAATATGATATGTTTGATTCCTTGCAATAGTTTTGCGATATAGAGATGATAATATGTGGGAGGTAATAGTAGATGGTTATGTTTAGTAAGGATATTGGTGTTAAGGTTTGTGATTCCCGAAGCATGCACGTATGGTCTCCTAACTATATAACCAAATTGGCGCGCATTGTATTTTGATTGTTTATCTTTGCGTGAAGGTCAGGGGCGCACGATGGTTAACTCCTACCAACCTCCCCCCTAGGGGCATGCATAGTAGTACTTTGCTTTGAGGGCTAATAAACTTTTGCAATAAGTATATGAGTTCATTATGACTAATGTGAGTCCATGGATTATACACACTCTTACCCTTTCGCAATTTGCTAGCCTCTACGGTACTTTGCATTGTCCTTTCTCACCTCGAGAGTTGGTGCAAACTTCGCCGGTGCATCCAAACCCCGTGATATGATACACTCTATCACACATAAGCCTCCTTATATCTTCCTCAAAACAGCCACCATACCTACCTATCATGGCATTTCCATAGCCATTCCGAGATATATTGCCATGCAACTTCCATCATCATCATATACATGACTTGAGCATTCATTGTCATATTGCTTTGCATGATCGTAAGATAGCTAGCATGATGTTTTCATGGCTTGTCCGTTTTTGATGTCATTGCTACGCTATATCATTGCACATCCCGGTACACTGTCGGAGGCATTCATATAGAGTCATATCTTTGTTCTAGTATCGAGTTGTAATATTGAGTTGTAAGTAAATAAAAGTGTGATGATCATCATTATAGAGCATTGCCCCATGAAAAAAAGAGAGGCCAAAGAAGCCTAAATAAAAAAGGGGGCCAAAGAAGCCCGCCAAAAAGAGAAAAAAAAATAAAAAAAAGAAAGGGGCAATGTTACTATCCTTTCACCACACTTGTGCTTCATCATAGCACCATGTTCTTCATATAGAGAGTCTCTTGAGTTATCACTTTCATATACTAGTGGGAATTTTCATTATAGAACTTGGCTTGTATATCCGACGATGGGCTTCGTCAAATGCCTGAGGTCTTCATGAGCAAGCAAGTTGGATGCACACCCACTTAGTTTCAGTTTGGGCTTTCATACACTTATAGCTCTAGTGCATCCGTTGCATGGCAATCCCTACTCCTCACATTGACATCAATTGATGGGCATCTCCATAGCCCGTTGATTAGCCGCGTCGATGTGAGACTTTCTCCTTTTTTGTCTTCTCCACATAACCCCCACCATCATATTCTATTCCACCTATAGTGCTATATCCATGGCTTGCGCTCATGTATTGCGTGAGGGTTGAAAAAGCTAAAGCATGTTAAAAAGTATGAACCAATTGCTTGGCTGACACCGGGATGAGCATGAGGGGTACCTTGTGTTAAGAAAAGGGAGCATACAAGACTATATGATTTTGTAGGGATAACATTCTGAAGCATTGATATTTTGAAAGACATGATTGTTTGTTGGGATGCCCGAAGTATTATTGTTTTTATGTCAAATGATAGACTATTGCTTTGAATCACTCGTATCTTAATATTCATGCCATGATTAGATACATGATCAAGATTATGCTAGGTAGCATTCCACATCACAAATTATCTTTTTTATCATTTACCTACTCGAGGACGAGCAGGAATGAAGCTTCGGGATGCTGATACGTCTCCGTCGTATCTATAATTTTTGATTGTTCCATGCCAATATTATTCAACTTTCATATACTTTTGGCAAAATTTTGTACTATTTTTGGGACTAACATATTGATCCAGTGCCCAGTGCCAGTTCCTGCTTGTTGCATGTTTTTTGTTTCGCAGAAAACCCATATCAAACGGAGTCCAAACAGAATAAAAATGGACGGAGATTTTTTTTGGAATATATGTGAATTTTAGGAAGTGGAATCAACGCGAGACGATGCTTGAGGGGCCCACGAGGTAGGGGGCGCGCCCCGGGGGGCAGGCGCGCCCCTGACCCTCGTGGCCACCTCGTAAGGAGGTTGGTGCCCTTCTTTCGCCGCAAGAAAGCCAATATCCGGATAGAAGTCGTGTCCAAAGGGAAACCCAATCGGAGTTACGGATCTTCGGGAATATAAAAAACGGTGAAATGACAGAATCAGGAACGCAGAAACAGAGAGAGACAGAGAGACAGATCCAATCTCGGAGGGGCTCTCGCCCCTCCCACGCCATGGAGACCATGGACTAGAGGGGAAACCCTTCTCCCATCTAGGGAGAAGGTCAAGGAAGAAGAAGAAGAAGAAGCGGTGCTCTCTCCCCCTCGCTTCCGGTGGCGCCGGAACACCGCCGGGGGCCATCATCATCACCGTGATCTACACCAACACCTTCGTCATCTTCACCAACATCTCCATCACCTTCCCCCCTCTATATTCAGCGGTCCATTATCCCGCAACCCGCTGTACCCTCTACTCGGACATGGCGCTTTATGCTTCATATTATTATCCAATGATGTGTTGCCATACTATGATGTCTGAGTAGATTTTCATTGTCCTATCGTTAATTGGTGAATTGCTATGATTGGTTTACTTTGCTTGTGGTTATGTTTCTGTCCTATTGTGCCCTCCGTGTCGCGCAAGCGTGAGGGATTCCCGCTGTAGGGTGTTGCAATACGTTCATGATTCACTTATAGTGGGTTGCTTGAGTGACAGAAGCATAAACCCGAGTAAGGGGGTTGTGGCATATGGGATAAAGGGGACTTGATGCTTTAATGCTATGGTTGGGTTTTACCTTAATGATCTTTAGTAGTTGCGGATGCTTTCTAGAGTTCCAATCATAAGTGCATATGATCCAAGAAGAGAAAGTATGTTAGCTTATGCCTCTCCACATAAAACTTGCTATCGGTCTAGTAAAGTAGTCAATTTCTTAGGGACAAATTTCACAACTCCTACCACCACTTTTCCACACTCGCTATATTTACTTTATTGCTTCTTTATCTAAACAGCCCCTAGTTTATATTTACGTGCTCTTTATTATCTTGCAAACCTATCCAACAACACCTACAAAGTACTTCTAGTTACATACTTGTTCTAGGTAAAGCGAACGTCAAGCGTGCGTAGAGTTGTATCGATGGTCGATAGAACTTGAGGGAATATTTGTTCTACCTTTAGCTCCCCATTAGGTTTGACACTCTTACTTATCGAAAGAGGCTACAATTGATCCCCTATACTTGTGGGTTATCAACCGACTAAGAGTGTAATTAAGCTTGAGCTTGGTACAACCTACGACTTGCTAGACGAGGCGTACACCATTTATAATTTGTATTCGTGGGATATAGGCTTTGGTATTAGATATGGTAAGAGCAGGGTCAATGCGGAGAGAACAAAATCCATGGAGGAGATTGTATTTGTATGTGGGTGTTCGATGAGTACTTTAGTTTAATGATAGCAATTTGTCTTCTGAATCTTTCTGTTCTGGAGATTGCAAGGATTCTTAGCTGGTGACCTAAGCTTTGTGAAAACCACATAGACCAGGGCAATTAGCACTGAGAGAAATGGAGGTGTTTTCATATCCTTGCTCTCCTCTTATCTCTTTCTCCACACAACATGCAAAAAACATTTGTCTCGTATGGCCTCGTCAGTTAGTATCACTCCATGATAAATAATATAATGCCACTATGTACAAGGGCAATCCTCACAAGTTCTTAGCGATCGTGGAAGTCGTCCAGATGCTGATGTTTTTCTTAAAGATGATTTCTCCGATGGCACCTGGTGGTGGTAGCCCAGGAGAAATCCCCGGTGAGGCGGGTCAATAGCTCCTGTGCGACATCTTTGAGGTGCAATGGAAGGAGTGCGACGTAGTTTGACAAAAATAGCTCTGGTGCTACGTTTCAGAATCCCAAATAGCCAAGGCCCACTCGGGCGATTAAACTGGTCGTCAACGGGAGTGAGGTTATGTTTAAGACATGTGGGTCCCACTTGGAAGTGCATGTAGTTACGGGCCCCACTTGGCAGTGCATCAGGTGAAACGTGTCCCCGTGTCTGTCTGAATGTGTACCCCTGTCTGAATCCCATCCCCTCTTCATTCTCGGCGGTGAGCCGGCCACGGCGGCGGAGATTTTGTTCTCGGTGATAGCAGCATGGAGCTTTCATTCTTGGCGACGGCGACGGCTGTGGTCAGTGAATCCGGAACCTTGTCTCGTTCCCCTCCGCGTCGAGCTAGATCTTGCCGCATCACCTCTGTTTCCCTCTCTTTTTGGTGTTTTTGGTCAATTTGATCCAGATTTGGGTGGGTGGGAGGGGGCTGACCGCGATGGAGCCGCCAGAGACAACAACATCAACTAGGTAATCCCTTCATGTGCATCGATTTGTGCCTCGTCTGCTTCCGCTAGCTCACCTCACACTGCCCTGCCATTGACAAATAGGGGGGATGGTGCTCGGACGTTTGAATTCACCGTGGTATTCCTTCCTTCTAAGGCAAAGCTAGGTGATGGTAGCATGCGGGGCATAGAGAGAGATACAATTGTGAAGTGGGAGATTGATTTTGTAGAGATTGATCCACAAGAACTATAAGCATGGAAGAGAAGGCCGTGAAGAATGTGGTGGAAAAAATTGGGGAAAGCATTTTTTGGGGTCCAGAGCAAGAGGTAGCATTGTTACGGTTTGATAATTGGAAAGGAGAGTATGTGAGAATTGAGGATGGTGAAGAGATGGTTGATGAAATTGATTGACAAGATGGCCGGGACAACCAAACAGACTATGTTTCACGCAAAGCTTGTTGATCTGAAATCAGATTCTAAGGTTGGATATGTGCCCTCAAAGTTAGCTTCACAGATGGTAGATGATGATTGGGCTTCAGAGAGGCAGATAATGCCCATTTGTACAGGTGAAGTGATAGTATTACCTGAGGGGGGTGATGCAGAAGAGGGCTCTGATGGTGTTGCAAGGGTTGTTTCTGTTGATTGGAATTCAATAGAATTAAATGACCCAACTGATTTAGTCATTGCACCAATGGATGACACTGAGATGGCCCAATATTTTGGCATTCCAGTAGCTGATGAAGATAAGGAGGAGAAGGATGGTGAATCTAGTATGCCTACTGATACTGATGCTAACAGAGATAGAACTAAAGATGTGGATGGACAACTGATGGAAGATGCTGCAGATGATGTAGATGATGCACATGATGATGAGTTGGTAAATGTGTATGACAAGGAAAGCCCTATTATTGCAGTGGGGAAGTTGTTCCCCAACATGGATGAGTTTATGATGTTTTTCAAGACTTATGCAGTCAAACATGAGTTTGATGCCAAGACTAAGTGGACTGATAGAAAGAAGTTTTACGAAAGATGCAGAGGTTTTGATGGAAGTTTCAAGCCTTGCAAGTGGTACATATCTGCTAGACGCCAACCTGATGGAAGTGCCATTAGAGTGAATCAAATCCCACACGAACATACTTGTATTACAAGTTCACAGAGAGTATCAACCATGGCATCACAACTTTGGATTGTAGAAAAGATCACTCCTATTTTAGCTAAGAAACCAAACACTACTGCAAAGAAACTTAAAGTAGACTTGGAAAAGCAATACCCCATTAAGGTGAAGTATAACACAGTGTGGAAGGCAAAACAAAGGGCAATGAAACAATTATACGGTGACTGGGAAAATACTTTTAAGATGCTTTATAATTTCAAAGCAGAGGTGGAGAAGAGGTCACCTGGCAGTGTTGTGGAGATAGATACTGAGGTAACAGAGGATGGAAGAGTCCTTTTCTCTAAGTTTTTTATGGATTTAAAGCCTTGCATTGATGGCTTCAGGGCAGGGTGTTGTCCATATTTGAGCATAGACTCATCATTTTTGACTGGCAAGTGGAATGGTCAATTGGCAGCTTGCAATGCTTTGGATGGACACAACTGGATGTTCCCTGTTGCTATTGGCTTATTTCAGTCAGAGACAGAGGTCTCGTGGACATGGTTCATGATGCAGTTGAAAAGATGCATAGGGCCAGTGTCACCTTTGGCAGTCCACACAGATGCATGCAAAGGGATAGAAAACACAGTGAAGAATGTTTTCCCCCATTGTGAGCAGAGGGAGTGCTTCGGCCATATGTGGATGAATTTGATAAAAAATTCAAAGGTGAAGAATTCAGTCGCATGTGGCCACCAACAAGATCTTACACTAAAGAGACACATTCATATCATCTTGGTAAGATAATGACAGCATGCCCTGAGTTTGGTCCATGGGTGAACACCTACCATTCTCTATTATGGTATAGGTCAGGATTTAACACTGCCATCAAGTGTGATCACATCATCAACAACTTGGTAGAAAGTTTTAATAAGAAGGTGAAGCAGTTAATTTTTTTTGCCTGTGCATGACATGGTTGACCAAATTAGGATCATGATCATGCGCTTGTGGGAATTGAGAAGAAGGATTGGTGACTACCTACAAGGGGGAAGCTTCCTGCAGTGGTACAACAGGTGGTCAACAAGAGCAGAAATCTTACACATTTATCTGTTGAAAAATCTTCTGTGTGGGGTGCTGAAGTTAGAGATACCAAAACTGGTAGAAGGCATGTTGTTAACACTGAAATGCATGATTGCACTTGTTTGGAGTGGCGACACACTAGGAAACCATGTGAACATGCCATACTTTTCTTGGCCTCTCGACCTAAGATAAACATTGTTACGTCTCCAACGTATCTATAATTTTTTATTGTTCCATGCTATTATATTAGCCATTTTGGATGTTTATGGGATTTACTCTACACTTTTATATCATTTTTTGGGACTAACCTACTAACCGGAGGCCCAGCCGGAATTGCTGTTTTTTTGCCTCTTTCAGTGTTTCGAAGGAAAGAAATATCAAACGCAGTCCAAACGGAATGAAACCTTCGGTCGGGAGCGATCTTTTTGGAACAAACGCAATCTAGGAGACTTGGAGTGGACGTCAAGAAGTGAACGAGGCAGCCACGAGGGTGCCCGACGTGCCTTGTAAGGGTGGGCGCGCCCCCACCCTCATGGGCCCCTTGAGCGTCCACCGACCTACTTCTTCCTCCTATATATATCCACGGACCCCGAAAACATCCACGAGCACCAAGAATAACTATTTCCACTGCCGCAACCTTCTGTATCCGCGAGATCCCATCTTGGAGCCTTCGCCGGTGCTCCGCCGGAGGGGGAATCGACCATGGAGGGCCTCTTCATCATCTCCAAGGCCCCTCCGATGAGTTGTGAGTAGTTTACCACAGACCTTCGGGTCCATAGTTATTAGCTAGATGGCTTCTTCTCTCTCTTTGCTTCTCAATACAAAGTTCTCCTTCCTCTTCTTGGAGATCTATTCGATGTAACTCTTTTTGCTGTGTGTTTGTCGAGATCCGATGAATTGTGGGTTTATGATCAAGTTTATCTATGAGAAATATTTGAATCTCCTTTGAATTCTTTTATGTATGATTGGTTATCTTTGCAAGTCTCTTCGAATTATCAGTTTTGTTTTGCCTACTAGATTGATCTTTCTTGCAATGGGAGAAGTGCTTAGCTTTGGGTTCAATCTTGTAGTGTCCTTTCCCAGTGACAGTAGGGGCAGCAAGGCACGTATTGTATTGTTGCCATCAAGGATAAAAAGATGGGGTTTATATCATATTGCATGAGTTTATCCCTCTACATCATGTCATCTTGCTTAATGCGTTACTCTGTTCTTATGAACTTAATACTCTAGATGCAGGCAGGAGTCGGTCGATGTGTGGAGTAATAGTAGTAGATGCATAATTGTTTCGTTCTACTTGTCACGGACGCGATGCCTATATACATGATCATGCCTAGATAATATCATAATTATTCGCTTTTCTATAAATTGCTCGACAGTAATTTGTTCACCCACCGTAATAATTATGCTATCTTGAGAGAAGCCACTAGTGAAACCTATGGCCCCCGGGTCTATCTTTTATCACACAAGTTTTCCATCTACTTTTATTTGCATCTTTTATTTTCCAATCTATATCATAAAAATACCAAAAATATTTATCTTATCATATTATCTCTATCAGATCTCACTTTCGCAAGTTTCCGTGAAGGGATTGACAACCCCTTTATTGCGTTAGTTGCGAGGTTCTTGTTTGTTTGTGTAGGCGCGTGGGACTTTTGAGGAGCCTCCTACTGGATTGATACCTTGGTTCTCAAAAACTGAGGGAAATACTTACGCTACTTTGTTGCATCACCTTTCCTCTTCAAGGGAAAAACCAACGCATGCTCAAGAGGTAGCAAGAAGGATTTCTGGTGCCATTGTTGGGGAAGTCTTCGCTTAAGTCAAGACATACCAAGTACCCATCACAAACTCATCTCCCTCGCATTACATTATTTGCCATTTGCCTCTCGTTTTCCTCTTCCCCACTTCACCCTTGCCGTTTTATTCGCCCTCTCTTTCCCATTTGCCTCTTCTTCGCTTGCCTCTTGTGTGCTCGTGTGTTAGTTATTTATCTCGTTATCATGGCTAGTTCTCCTATCATCATTAATACTCCCGATCATGAAGTTCTTAATTTTAAACAAAGGGAGGGAGAAAATCTAAAAGATGCTTGGCATAGAATTTGTATTGCTCAAAATAGATCGACTAGGAAGCAATCTACTTCCGTTCTTCTTCGCAATTTTTATGTAGGCATTACTACTTGGAATAGATACATTCTTGATACCATTAACGGAGGGAACTTTTTGGGTAGCCATACTTTTGATGCTTATAATTCCATTTCAGATTTGTTCGGTCTACCACCTTTTTTGGTTAAAGGAACAGTTTTAACTTTATAACACGTGATGCAAAGGCTTGAAATTATTGAAAATAAAGTTTCTACTGTCAAGTTAATTGAAAATTTGGATAAAAAGATCCACAACCAAATTACTCAATATGGATCTAAGGTTGGAGTTACTTTGAAAAGTTTTAAAGAAAAGGAACCTATAGTTAATGAAAGGATAGATCAAGATTCCACAAGAATCGGTAAAGTTGAGGATATTATTGCTAATTTAGGGTCTGCCTTTTCATCCATGAAAAACACTCCAACTCCTCCTACAAAAATTTCTAAATTAATGTATGTTCCCAAAAATAGGGGTGAATCTTCTAGGAAGGAAAATGCGGATCTCAAATCAATAAGTATTCAATCCAATTTCTTCGCTCTTATTAAAGAACCTTTTGCTACAAATGAATATCTTGATTTTTTGCCTAATAGTTTAATAATTACCAAAAAGAAAGAAACCCCTATGGGTTATAAGTGTTCTATTGAAGAATTGAATGCCAAAGATGGCAACACTTAGATCTATTCTCGCTTTTATGCCTAGCTAGGGGCGTTAAACGATAGCGCTTGTTGGGAGGCAACCCAATTTTATTTTTGTTCCTTACTTTTTGCTTCTGTTTAGTAATAAATAATTAATCTAGCCTCTGGTTAGATGTGTTTTTATGTTTTAGTTAGTGTTTGTGCCAAGTAGAACCTATAGGATAACTTACGGTGATAGTTAATTTGATTCTGCTGAAAAACAGAAACTTTGCGCTCACGAGAAAACATTCAATAAATTACAGAAATGTGATTTTGCATTGATTCTTTTTGATTTAGATCAATATAAAAATTGCCTAGGACGTCCTATTTTGGTAGGAGTTTTGGAGTTCGATAAGTATTCGAAAGTTATAGATTGCTACAGACTGTTCTGTTTTTGACATATTCTGTTTTTCGTGTGTTGTTTGCTTATTTTGATGAATCTATGGCTAGTATCGGGGGGTATGAACCATAGAGAAGTTGGAATACAGTGGGTTTAACACCAATGTAAATAAATAATGAGTTCATTACAGTACCTTATGTGGTGGTTTTTCTTTCTTGCACTAACGGAGCTTATGAGATTTCCTGTTGAGTTTTGTGTTGTGAAGTTTTCAAGTTTTGGGTACAGATTTGATGGACTATGGAATAAGGAGTGGCAAGAGCCTAAGCTTGGGGATGCCCATGTCACCCCAATATATTCAACTAGAACCAAAATCCTAAGCTTGGGGATGCCCCGTAAGGCATCCCCTCTTTCGTCTTCATCTATCGGTAACTTTACTTGGAGCTATATTTTTATTTACCACATGATATGTGTTTTGCTTGGAGCGTCTTTTATGATATGAGTCTTTGATTTTTAGTTTACCACAATCATCCTTGCTGTACACACCTTTTGGGAGAGACCCACATGATTTAGAATTTATTAGAATACTATATGTGCTTCACTTATATCTTTTGAGCTAGATAGTTTTGCTCTATGTGGTTCACTTATATTTTTTAGAGCACGGCAGTGACTTTATTTTGAAGAAATTGTTGATCTCTCACGCTTCACTTATATTATTTTGAGAGTCTTTTAGAACACCATGGTATTTGCTATGGTTATAAATTTGGTCCTAGAATGATGAGCATCCAAGTTGGGTATAATAAAAACTATCATAGAAAGTGCATTAAATACTATGATCAATTTGATGCTTGATAATTGTTTTGAGATATAAAGGTGGTAATGTTAGAGTCATGCTAGTTGGGTAATTATGAAATTGAGAAATACTTGTGTTGAAGTTGGCAAGTCCCGTAGCATGCACGTATGGTAAAAGTTGTGTGACAAATTTGTTGCATGGGGTGCTCTTTTAATTGCCTTCCTTATGAGTGGAGGTCGTGATCACGCGATGGTTAAATCCTACCAACCCTTACCCTAGGAGCATGCGTAGTAGTACTTTTCTTCGAGGGCAAGTAGACTTTTTCAATAAGTATATGAGTTCTTTATGACTAATGTGAGTCCATGGATATACACACACTTACCCTTCCACTTTGCTAGCCTCTATTATGCCGCGCAACCTTCGCCGGTATCATGCACCCATTATTTACCTTCCTCAAAACAGCCACCATACCTACCTATTATGGCATTTCCATAGCCATGCCTAGATATATTGCCATGAAACTTTCCACCGTTCCGTTTATTATGACACGCTCCATCATTGTCATATTGCTCTTTGCATGATCATGTAGTTGACATCGTATTTGTGGCAAAGCCACCTTCATAATTTTTCATACATGTCACTCTTGATTCATTGCATATCCCGGTATACCGCCAGAGGCATTCACATAGAGTCATATTTTGTTCTAAGTATTGAGTTGTAATTCTTGAGTTGTAAATCAATAAAAGTGTGATGATCTTCATTATTTGAGCATTGTCCCAAATGAGGAAAGGATGATGAAGACTATGATTCCCCCACAAGTCGGGATGAGACTTCGTACTTTATAAAAATAAAAGAGGCCAAAGAAGCCCATACAAAAAAAAGAGGCCAAAGAAGCCCACCAAAAAAATGAGAGAAAAGAGAGAAGGGACAATGCTACTATCTTTTTTCCCCACACTTGTGCTTCAAAGTAGCACCATGATCTTCATGATAGAGAGTCTCTTATGTTGTCACTTCCATTTACTAGTGGGAATTTTTCATTATAGAACTTGGCTTGTATATTCCAATGATGGCCTTCCTCAAAACGCCTAGGTCTTCGTGAGCAAGCAAGTTAGATGCACACCCACTTAGTTTCTTTTGTTGAGCTTTCATATATTTATAGCTCTAGTGCATCCGTTGCATGGCAATCCCTACTCACTCATATTGATATCTATGAATGGGCATCTCCATAGCCCGTTAATACGCCTAGTTGATGTGAGACTATCTCCTCCCTTCTTTTTGTCCTCACAACCACCACCATATACCACATATAGTGCTATGTCCATGGCTTGCACTCATGTATTGCGTAAGAGTTGAAAAAGCTGAAGCACGTTAAAAAGTATGAACCAATTGCTTGGCTGAAACCGGGGTTGTGCATGATGGGAGTATTTTGTGTGATGAAAATGAAGCATGGCCTAACTATATGGTTTTGTAGGGATAAGCTTTCTTTGGCTATGCTATTTTGATAAGACATGATTATTTGTTAGTATGCTTCAAGTATTACTATTTTTTTATGTTTTATAAGCTTTTATCTTGAACCATTTGGATCTGAACAATCATGCCACAATAAAGAAAATTACATTGAGAATTATGCTAGGTAGCATTCCACATCAAAAATTCTGTTTTTTTATCATTTACCTACTCAAGGACGAGCATGCATTAAGCTTGGGGATGCTTGATACGTCTCCAACGTATCTATAATTTTTGATTGTTCCATGCTATTATATTACCCGTTTTGGATGTTTATGGGCTTTACTCTACACTTTTATATCATTTTTGGGACTAACCTACTAACCGGAGGCCCAGCCCGAATTGCTGTTTTTTTGCCTATTTCAGTGTTTCAAAGGAAAGGAATATCAAACGGAGTCCAAATGGAATGAAACCTTCGGGAGCGATCTTTTTGGAACAAACGCAATCCAGGAGACTTGGAGTGGACGTCAAGAAGCGAACGAGGCGGCCACGAGGGTGCCTGACGCGCCCTATAAGGGTGGGCGCGCCCCCACCCTCGTGGGCCCTTGAGCATCCACCGACCTACTTCTTCCTCCTATATATATCCACGGACCCTGAAAACATCCAACAGCACCAGAAAAACTATTTCCACCACCGCAACCTTCTGTATCCGCGAGATCCCATCTTGGAGCCTTCGCCGGCGCTTCGCCGGAGGAGGAATCAACCATGGAGGGCCTCTACATCATCTCCAAGGCCTCTCCGATGAGTTGTGAGTAGTTTACCACAGACCTTCGGGTCCATAGTTATTAGCTAGATGGCTTCTTCTCTCTCTTTGATTCTCAATACAAAGTTCTCCTTCCTCTTCTTGGAGATCTATTTGATGTAACTCTTTTTGCGGTGTGTTTGTCGAGATCTGATGAATTGTGGGTTTATGATCAAGTTTATCTATGATAAATATTTGAATCTCCTCTGAATTCTTTTATGTATGATTGGTTATATTTGCAAGTCTCCTCGAATTATCAGTTTGGTTTGGCCTACTGCTATGTCTTGAGCTTGCGTTGGTTTTCCTTGAAGAGGAAAGGGTGATGCAGCACAGTAGCGTAAGTATTTCCCTCGGTTTTTGAGAACCAAGGTATCAATCCAGTAGGAGGCTCCTCACAAGTCCCGCGCACCTACACAAACAACGCAATAAAGGGGTTGTCAATCCCTTCAAGGCCACTTGCGAAAGTGAGATCTGATAGAGATAATATGATAAGATAAATATATTTTTGGTATTTTATGATATAGATTGGAAAAGTAAAGATGCAAATAAAAGTAGATTGAAAGCTTATATGATAAGAGATAGACCCGGGGGCCATAGGTTTCACTAGTGTCAACTCTCAAGATAGCATAATTATTACGGTGGGTGAACAAATTACTGTCGAGCAATTGATATAAAAGCGAATAATTATGATATTATCTTGGCATGATCATGTATATAGGCATCGCGTCCGTGACAAGTAGACCGACTCCTGCCTGCATCTACTACTATTACTCCACTCATCGACCGCTATCAAGCATGCATCTAGAGTATTAAGTTCATTAAGAATAGAGTAATGCATTAAGAAAGATGACATGATGTAGAGGGATAAACTCATGCAATATGATATAACCCCCATCTTTTTATCCTCGATGGCAACAGTACAATACGTGCCTTTATGTCCCTGCTGTCACTGGGAAAGGACACCGCAAGATTGAACCCAAAGCTAAGCACTTCTCCCATTGCAAGAAAGATCAATCTAGTAGGCCAAACCAAACTGATAATTCGAAGAGACTTGCAAAGATAACTTAATCACACATAAAAGAATTCAGAGGAGATTCAAATATTTCTCATAGATAAACTTGATCATAAACCCACAATTCATCGGATCTCGACAAACACACTGCAAAAAGAGTTACATCGAATAGATCTCCAAGAAGAGGAAGGAGAACTTTGTATTGAGAATCAAAGTGTCGGGGAAACTGATCCACGGACACCTATGGGGCCGGCAGACCAAGCCCCTTTCGGTTCGGCGGGGGGTGGAGGTCGCACGAAGAGCAGATCGAGGCGAGGCACACGAGCAGTTACCCAGCTTCGGAGTTCTCCGGAGAGATAACACTCCTACTGCTGCTTGTCTGATTGTATTGTGTTCTTGCTCTAGAGAGATAAGTGTTTCTGGCTTCGAAATGATCCGAGCCTCGAACTAGACGAACCGAACCTTTCGAACCCCTTCTACATTGCGCATGGGCCTCCTTTTATATGCACAAGGGGTCACCGACAGGTGGTCAACCCAGAGAAGAGTAAAAACGTAAAAAGAGAGGTAGTTGATACAGCTACTTGTACAGTGCTCTCTACCTAACCCTGACGGCAGGGGACAAGGGCATTAAATGCCCGTCTGTGTCGCCCTAATAGTGTAGAAAAGGACCGTCAGGGGCGCCACCGTCCGCCACGATGGCGATCTTGCCAGCATCGCATGCCACCGCTTACCGCTGGCTGCACAGCCTTCCGCCACGCGTGCCTGGAAAGGCCCCCAGGGCGACACGTTGGTGGATGCGCTGGAGCGTGGGCACAGGGTGGCCGCTTGCCACGGCAAGCATCTTGCCGCGGTCGTAGTCTTGTTGCGCCCGGAAGCTTGTCGCTCGCCGCGCCTTGCCGGGACGCGTGGCGCGTCGCAGCAAGTTCCTTGAGATGCCTCGGTTGGCCCTCCCGGCAAGCTCCTCTTGCCGGGGCCTTGTCTTCTTGGCTTGAATACTTTGTTCTTGAATGACTCCAAGGGAGCCACAGAGTACCTTGGCGGCCACCCGGCAAGGCCTTGCCGCGGGGCGCTGCGACTACCCGTGCACAAGTTCGGGGGACTAGGGTACCCCTACTCTAGTACACCGACAGGAGCCCCCGGGCCTGGGCCACACACGGTGCCGAGCGCTGTTGGGCCAGGCCCAAAACAAGGCATGGGCACGCGCGGCCCGAGTAACGCCGAATCTTGCTCTGTACTCACCGCGCCCTCCCCCAACGGCACGCGTTGAATGCGGCATCGTGGGAGAGATCATGGGGGGTTCTTTATTCGGAAGGGCGAAACGTCCGCCCCCTCCCTCTTTATAAGCAGGGGAAACAGGGGCAGTTTCCCCACTTCGCCGTTTGTTGCTTTGTCCTCGAGAATCTCCGCCGCTCCCCCCCCCCTCTTCAGAGCCGAAAGAGAGCAGCATTCCGTCCCCCGTCGCCACCAGCACCACCACGCCGCCGATCTCCCCTGCCACCTCCGTCGTGGCTCCAAAAGCCGACAAGGGGAAGGGCGTGAAGTCGGCCGAGGCGCAGCGGCTCGCGGCGCTGCGGAAGGAGCGGGCCATCTTCCCCCCTCAGCTCGGCGCCAAGGAGCTGAGGGAGTACTACTACCTTTTCTGGTCGACGGAGACGCGTGCGCATCCGCGCACGAGGGTCCTCCCGGCCACCGCATCGGAGCTGGCTCCAACCGGGTACCCGTTCTTCGCACTTTTCTTCTACTGCAGGCTCTGCCCGCCCTTCTCGGAGTTCTTCTGTGATATCATGAACACGTACGGCCTCCGCCTCCTAGACTTCACCCCCAACGCCGTCCTCACGATGGCATTTTTCGCACATTTGTGCGAAAACTTTGTCGGAGTCCACCCCAACGTAGCCCTTTTCCGCCACTTCTTCATGCCTCGGGTCGAGAGAGGAGAGCCGCTTGCCGGAGGGATCGCCTGGATCTCGAGAGTCGGCAAGAAGGAGGCGTATCTGGAGGGCGAGCTTCGCAGCAAATGGGAGGAGTGGAGAGCGGAGTGGTGTTGGATTGTTGAGGAGAAGCCGCAGCTGTTCACTGCCGTGCGCCAAGCCCCAATAGTACGCGGCAACGATTGGAGCAACGTGGCCCCGGAAGATGATAGGCTGAAGATCGCCGTTACCAGAATCCTTTGCCTTAGTCTTGCCGGGCTCACTGTAGGCGCTGTCGGCGCAGATTTCCTTCGCCGCCGCATTGCCCCCCTGCAAGAGAGAGGGAGACCTGCCTGGGAGTTCAAGAACTCGACGGACATCATGAGGCTGCGCCCGGGCCTCAACTTCAATTTCACCGTCCTGGAGCTGGATGCAATGCTCCTGGAGCTCTTCAAACGCGACCCTCATCACCCGTTCCTATTGCCGAGGGGCGTTGTCCCTTTGTGCAATAATTCTTCTCTTGACCGGATCCGTGCAATGATGCCGTTGTGCGACTCTCACGGAATCGCCCCAACTTGGCAAGAGCCGGCGGATGACGTCGTGCGGGCATTTTTCGACAGCCTGGAGGAAGTGCCGATCCGCGCCGACGAGCAGAGGAGCCTCACCCGTGACACTACCGAAGCAGAGCTGCAGCACATCGCCACTAGGGCGGAAGAGGCTGCGGCAGCAGCTGCCGCGGGCGAGTTCGGGTTCACCGAGGCGGAGGCAGAGGTAGCGGAGGCGGCAAGCCTTGCCGAGCGCGAGGAGTTCACCGACGAGGAGGATCTTGCCGGCCCCGAGGCCGAGCCGAGCGAGCCCGGCGAGGAAGAGCCAGAGCCTTTAGACAGCCTGCCGCAAGTGGAGCCCCCGGCTGCGCCAAGGAGGCATCTCCGCAGGGCTGGTGACGCAGCGGGGCGGCAGACGGGTCAACAGCCGTCGAGCCGCGCGACACGCTCGACCGCGGCAAGCACCGTTGCCGCGGGAGCGCCTCCCGCCGCTGCGGCAACTGGAGCGGGACCTTCCTGGTCCGCCGCTGCTGCTCCTGCCAAGCGGACAAGGGAGCCCACTCCTCCGCCTCGTCGCACCGGAGGGGAGCCGGACTTTGATCTCTCCGCGCTCAGCTCCGATGACGAAGAAGAAGAGTAAGCTTTTCTTGCTGTCTTCGTAGTTCTTCAATCTTGCCGCTTTCATTCTGTATCTAACTTGCTTCGATCTGAACCCATCCCTTTTTAGGACGCTGGCCCAGAGAGCGGCGAAGAGGGCCAAGGCCTCGGTGATCGTCATCGAAGACGATCCCACCGTGTCAGCAGGGGGCGTGCCTGAGCCCACCTTGCCGGACCTGGCCACTACTCCGCAAAGCAGCCCCCAGCGCAGCCCCCAGCGTAAGTTTATAATTTACTTCCCGCCGTCAGGTGCACATGGTTGCTCTTTTCTCTTACTGATATCTTGGTTGTTGGATTTGTGTAGGAGCAGAGGAGCCTCACCAGGAGGGCCCGGAAGCCGCCCCCGAAGCGCCATCTGCTTCGACTACGCCGCCAAGGGTAGAGTCCCCGGCAAGGGAGCGTTCTCCGGCAAGGGAGAACTCTCCGGCAAGGGCCAATTCTCCGACAAGGGAAGACGCCAGTGATCCTCCGGTGGCTGAGACCGCGACTGCAGATCCCATCACAGGTAATCCACTTGCCTTAAAACTTGCCCTTGGGTTTTTGTTCTTCTGACTTTGTTTTTGCATATTCGCTTGACTTCTCTCCATTCTTCGTTCTTCAGATCCACCCACCACTGAGCCGATGGAGACCGAAGCCGCTGAAGGAGAGGCCGGCGCTGATGAACCCGCCGGCAAAGAGGCCGCCAAGGCTGCAGCCACAGAAGTCGGCGAGGGATCCGGTGGTCGTACTGACGGCCCCGAGGCCGCAGGAGCGCCAGGCGTTACACCGACCACCGATCCTCCCGCCGCTGCCGTAGAGCCAGACTCCGAGGAGCCCCAGCCCGGCGCCTACTTGAAGGCCGGCGACGGCATCTTCATCAAGCTCCCCTGGGCTTCGAGCTCCAGGGCGCCGGTCGAGGGAGAAACTTTCAACGGAGAGGTGCTCGCCTCCGCCGGACTGGCGCTGGTTGACGCGCCAAGCAGCAGCGAGGAGCCCGAAGAGGAGCGGCTGCTGCGAAAGCTAACGTCGCTCTACCGCGCCCGGCAAGCCAAACTGGCTTCCCGGGAAGCGCTTGTCGCAAGGGCGGGAGTCGATATTGAGAAGCGCGCTGAGGAGCTCCGGGATCTCAGGCAAGAAACTCTCCGGAGCTTGGCAGAGGAGCGGTAGCAAGTCGCCGAGGAGAGGAAGGCCTTCCTCCTCGCGAAGGCTGAGGTCGAAGAACAGCAGCGGCTTGCTGCCGAGAAGTTATCTGTGCGGGAGGGAGAATTGGTGTAGCGCAGGGTGAACCTCGACAGCCATGAGGAAGAGCTCGCCGCGCGGGAGCAGGCAATTGGTGGCGCTCTCCAAGAAGCAAGGGATGCTGCCGCGGCTGCCGAGGCCGCCAAGAAAGAGTTGGGGGTAAAAGTGGCGCAGCTGGAGGCCAATCTCCGGACGAGCGGCGAGGAGCTCGCCGCGCTCAAGCGCGAGCACGAGAAGGATGCTGCTGCCCATGGTGAGCTGCAAGGTCTTCTCGCGGAGAGGAACAAGGAGCTCGGCGCCACCAAGGACTCCAACGCGGATCTCGAGCTGAAGCTAGCCACGCTGACGCAGACGCTGGACGCCGCCAAGGAGCGAGAGGTGGCCTTGTCGGAGAAGATCAAGGCCGACGAGGCACTGCTGGCAAGCATTGCCGTCACCCAGAACTCGTTCAGGGAGACGGTGGGGCACTGGACCGAGGGTCTGGTGAACATCGCCGCAGTCATCGACGGGGAGCTGGCGCAGCTGGGGATGGAGGACTTCGGGTATCCTTCTGACGAGCATCTCCAACCCAGCGCCAAGCTCAGCCTGTTCTTCAAGGGCGTGGCGACGGACCTCCAGTGGCTTCGGGAGAAGATCCCAAAGCAGCTGGCCGACGAGTCGCGCAAGATTTGCACGGGAGTTGTCCAGAAGGTGCTGGTGAAGGTGGCTTTCCGCAACCCGGGCCTCAACCTCACCAACGTCCTCCGATCCCTGCCGCCCGACGCCGATCTGGAAGCGCTCAAGGCCCTTGTCGCACCCATTGTGGACAAGGTGAGCGAGATCAGGAGGGTTGAGGGTGGTCGCGTAGACTAGGCCGCCTGCTTTATCTTTTTCCTTGTCGCTGTTAGTCATGTCGTAGGAACAATGTGTTAGAGCTGCGACAAGTTATCTTGTAGTATAACTTTATTTTGGATGATGATCACTATGTTATTTCCTTTACTAGATCCCTTGCTTTGTATGTTTTTACCCTACGCTTTTAGGGGACTTGTCAGTGCAGGCACCTGAGCCGCGAGCGCTGAGTGCGGGACGTCAGCAGCCTGCTGGCGGTGCCGCTCCGACAAGAAACCTTGTCGCGACTAGTTGCAGCACACTTAAGTTGTTGAGCAGACTCGAAACAAAGTAAGGGCGCATCTAGCCATGAGTTGGTTCCTTCGCGCACAGGTTTTCCATACAAAGCGTAGTCATTCGAGGAAGATAACTTTTAAAAATTAAAACCAATTGCTCAGACTTTGGCAACTTAGCTTTTCTGTCGCTTGCTTCCCGGCAAGGCGAATCTTCCTTGAACGACACCTGGTCAACACCATTATCTTCTCCTCCCCCCGGTAAACTTGTGTGTGAGGGATCCTTCTTTTCCTTTGTTTGAGAAAAAGAGAGAAGAGAAAACAAAGATATGGGGCCTTTCAGCGCGTCATTGCTTACCGGGGGTAGGTGCGGAATGCCATCTTCGGTCTCAAGGCGGACAGCGCCAGGCCTAGTGACTCGTTTCACCTGGTAAGGGCCTTCCCACTTCAGCGTCAACTTGTTGGAATTCTTGGCGGACTGAACGCGCCGAAGAACAAGGTCGCCTTCCTCGAAGCTTCTGGCATTAACTTTGCGGCTATGGTAGCGGCACAAAGCTTGCTGGTATCGAGCAGCTCGTACAGCAGCCTGAAGACGATCCTCCTCAAGGAGCAGCGCGTCATCTTGTCGCAGCTGCTCTTGCTCGAGCTCATCATAAGCGAGCACTCGAGGTAATCCGTATACGAGTTCCATGGGGAGAATTGCCTCTGCTCCATAGACTAGAGCGAAAGGCGTCTGGCTAGTGGCTCGATTTGGCGTCGTTCTGATCGACCAAAGAACCACCGGCAGCTCCTCGATCCAGTTTCTTCCGCACTTGCGCAGCCTGTCGAAAGTCCTGGTCTTGAGCCCACGCAGCACTTCAGCATTTGCCCTCTCCGCTTGACCGTTGCTTCTCGGATGAGCAACAGAAGCGAAGCAGACCTTGGCGCCAAGGTCTTGGACGTACTGCATGAAGGTGCGGCTCGTGAATTGCGTGCCGTTGTTGGTGATGATCCTGTTAGGTATCCCGAAACGACAAACAATCGACCTGAAGAACTTGACCGCTGACTGTGCCGTCACCTTCCTCACTGGTTCCATTTCTGGCCACTTTGTGAACTTGTCGATTGCAACGTACAAGTACTCAAAGCCCCCGACAGCTTGGGGGAAAGGGCCGAGGATATCGAGCCCCCAGACCGAAAATGGCCAGGATAAAGGGATCGTCTGGAGAGCTTGAGCTGGCTGGTGAATCTGCTTGGATTGGAACTGGCACGCTTCACACTTGGTTACTTGTGCAGTTGCATCCTGGAGGGCTGTCGGCCAAAAGAAACCTTGCCGGAAAGCTTTGCCGGCAAGTGCTCTTGCGCCAATGTGGTGACCACATATGCCTCCATGTATCTCTGCCAACAGCTTCTGTCCGTCTTCCCGGCAAATACACTTCAATTTCACACCGTTGAGTCTTCTTCTGTACAGTATGCTGTCGACAAACTGGTACATACTTGACTGCCGGGCTACTTTTTCCGCTTCTTCTTGCTCTTCGGGAAGTTCTCCTGTTTGAAGGAAACGGACAATTTGCTGTGCCCATGCTGGAGCTTGCGGCTCGACAACAAGGACTAAAGGCACATCTGCTGCTGCGGGAACATCCGCTTCTACGGCGAGAACCTGCGGCTCAGCCGGAGCTTGATGTCCCCCGACAAGCTTGCCGGAACAAAGCTTGCCGGGAGCGTCTGCTTCGACGGAACAAGCACTAAGACTTGCCGGAGCAAACTGCTCCTCAGCACCCTTAGTGTTGATTTTGGGGACTTTCTTGGTGGCGGCTTCGGGAAGCTCTGCCGGAAAGTAGTTGCTGGAAATCAACTTTCTCTTCTTGCTCTGTCCAGTTGATGGTGTCACGGATGGTTGAGTCAGCTTGAGCACAAAGATCCCTGGTTCCACAGGTAACTTAAGTGCGGCGCACTTTGGCAGGCCATCAGCAATGTCATTCTGAGCTCTTGGAACATGTTCCATTTGTAGGCCGTCAAAGTGCTCTTCTAGCTTTCTCACTTCATCAACATAAGCTTCCATCAATGGACTCTGATAACTCTTGTTCACTTGGCGGACGATAAGTTGTGAGTCTCCCCTGACAATGAGTTTCTTGATCCCAAGGTCTGCCGCGATCCTGAGACCGGCAAGCAAACCTTGATACTCTGCAGTATTGTTCGTTGCTTGCTCCTTGGGAAAGTGCATCTGGACTACGTACTTGAGGTGCTCTCCGGTGGGTGCGACAAGCAGCACGCCCGCACCGGCGCCTTGCAGCGAGAAGGCACCATCAAAATACATCAACCACTCTTTACTTGCTTCCTTGACGGGGATGCTCGTCTCTGGAATCTCTTCATCTGGTGTTGGCGTCCACTCTGCTATGAACTCTGCCAATGCTCTGCTTTGGATAGTTGAAGTGCTTTCATACTTGTAACGCCCTCGATGCGGCTATAGCTCCCACGTGTCGAGGCACGACTTAGAGACATAACCGCATTGAAAGCAATGTCGCAAGTCAGGCAATCATTACAACATACCATGTAATACATAATAAAAGGGGGAGATAACATAGTTGGTTTACACTCGCCACGTCACATCAGAGTACATAAATAACATCCATCAAACAAACACTCATGGCCCGACTACGGCGCCAAAATAGAAAAGAACCCAACATGCGACAAGGCCCTGAATCGATCCCCAACTAGGCACCACTACTGATCATCGGGAAAGGAAACATAATAACGTTGAGAGTCCTCGTCGAACTCCCACTTGAGCTCGTACTCGTCACCTGGAGCGAAATCACCTGGACCTGCATCTGGAGTTATAGTATCTGTGAGCCGCAGGGACTCAGCAATCTCGCACCCTCGCGATCAAAACTATTTAAGCTCATAGGAATGGATAAGGCAAATACATGTGGAGCTGCAGCAAGCGACTAGCATATGTGGTGGCTAACTTATACGCAAAAGAGAGCGAGAAGAGAAGGCGAAGCACGAGCGAGAAGCTAAAGGAACATCCTGCGCAAGCATAACTCCAACACCGTGTCCACTTCCCGGACTCCGCCGAGAAGGGGCCATCACGGTAACACACACGGTTGATTCATTTTAATTAAGTTTAGTTCAAGTAATCTACAACCGGACATTAACAAATTCCCATCCGCCCATAACCGCGGGCACGACTTTCGAAAGATCAATCCCTGCAGGGGGGTCCCAACTTAGCCCATAACAAGCTCTCAGGGTCAACGAAGGAATAGACCTCCACCCAAGACACACCGATCAGACTCGGTATCCCGGTACAACAAGATGATTCGACAGGTCAAAACAAGTCCAGCAACACCGCCCGAATGTGCCGACAAATCCCGATAGGAGCTGCACATATCTCTTTCTCAGGGCACGCTCGGATAGGTCAAGCTACGAGTAAAACCAACCCTCGAGTTTCCCCGAGGTGGCCCCGCAGGCTGCCTGGTTCGGACCAACACTCAGAGGAGCACTGGCCCGGGGGGGGGGGGGTTAAAATAAGATGACCCTCGGGCTCCGGAAACCCAAGGGAAAAAGAGGCTAGGTGGCAAATGGTAAAACCAATGTTGGGCATTGCTGGAAAAGCTTTAATCAAGGCGAACTATCAAGGGGTTCCCATTATAGCCCAACCGTGTAAGGGACGCAACAATCCGGGAACATAACACCGATATGACGGAAACTAGGGCGGCAAGAGTGGAACAAAACACTAGGCGAAAGGCCGAGCCTTCCACCCTTTACCAAGTATATAGATGCATTAAGATAACATAGCAATATAATGATATCCCAACAAGTAAATAAATGTTCCAACAAGGAACGGCTCCAATCTTCACCTGCAACTAACAACGCTATAAGAAGGGCTGAGCAAAGCGGTAACATAGCCAATCAACGGTTTGCTAGGACAATGGTGGGTTAGAGGTTCAACATGGCAATTGGGAGGCTGACAAGCAAAAGGTAGGCATCATAGCATTGGCATAGCAAGAGCGAGCAAACTAGCATAGCAAAGATAGTAGTGATTTCGAGGGTATGATCATCTTGCCTGCAAAGCTGTCAGAGTTGATTGGATCCTCAAAAGCACACTCAACGGGCTCCTCGTTAGCGAACTCGTCTCCCGGCTCTACCCAACAACACAAACAAGCAACAAGGATACAATCAACCACGTGCAAGGGCAACAAATAATATGCAAAGAGGGTATGCTATGCGGGATGCGATACGGGATGCAAAATGCAAGACGTTACGGAAAATGCATGAACCTGGCCTCAACTTGGATGACCAAGTGGGCCACTGGATAGAGGGGAAGAAATCATCTGAAAACGATATAAAGATCATAGGAATCGGAGCTACGGTTTGGAAATGGCGAGCGTTTTACGAAACGAACCGATCTGCGATATACAGCAAGTAGGCTCCTAAATGCAACGAAATGAACATGCTATAGCCACCAAACATGACAACAAAAGGCATGGCAGGGATGTACACAAGATGGTTAACAAAACACTAGCACTGAGCCATAGGTAAATTCATCCATTAAGAGGTTCAAACAAGCATGGCAAAAATGAATATGCAAAACAGATTCCAGACTTGGTGAAATTAACACTAGCCTGAAATTTCAGACCACGATGCTCTCTTCGGAGCAGCAAAACAACATGATACATGACCTGAACATGACAAGTAAGAACATGGCATGGATCTACTCAACAAGCTTAACAAAACACCCAAAGTGACCTGGGGCCAAAAGGGATCACAAAATATATTAACGGGCACACGAACATAGCTAAAACACAATCAGTTTTCAGACTTAGTGAAAACTGAGACATGCTGAAATATAACTCACGAAGGCATGTAAACGAGCTCGATGCACTCACCACGGTGCAAGTCATGGCAAGGCAAGCATACATCCATTAAGAAGACACACAATACAAGCTAGACATGGCAAGAACAATGGCATAGCATGCACGGATCACTAAAAGTAGCATCGGCAAAATCGCAAACAAGTTGACGATCTGCCCAGATTAACAACGAAGCAAAAGTTGAGCTCGATTGGGTCAACCTAGAGCACTCCACATATGCAAACAAAGACATGGATGGATAGAGCATAACATAGATATCAAAACTCCCTTACTGATCATCCTCAAAAGAGGCACGGATCACTAGGAAACAAGCTGGACATATAGCATCGTGAACTAAAATATCCAGACTTGGTGAAAATCACTAAGTCCCTGAAATCAGCAATCTCAGGTACCTCTCTTTGCAAGCTTGCACAAGACACCACACACATCCTAAAAATGCATGGGTGGCACCTCTGGAAAGAAGACAAAATGCTTAACAATTCATCCCAAAGGGGCACAGGCATATCATGCACGAATTAAACATGGCAAAAATGACAAAAGTGCATGATGAACTAACGGATCTGCAATTTAACCCACGAAGCCTCCTTCTAACAGCATTTTGGGCAACAAGATGACCTCAAATGCAAATGATGCAATGGAAAGAAATGATGTACATGTCAAGGCAAAGATTTTGATATATTATGTGCCCAAATCGGAGTTACGGATGCGGAGATACGAGCAGTCAAACATAGCACGAAAAACTAGGGTTAGGGGGAGAGAAGTCAACCCGAGATCCAGATCTGGATCCAAAACACTGTTCACGCCGGCGCGGGATTCGAGGTCCGCCGGGCTCTCGCCGGAGCTCACCGGAGGGAGACGCGAGGCAGCGCCGGGGAGGTCGGAGGAGGCCGGGCCGACCGGAGTCGGTCGCCGGAGTGGCGGGCGAGGGCGGCG